>NW_025371470.1:0-7553 GCF_016433145.1 Gracilinanus agilis | reverse complement strand
GTTTTACTATCTATTTCCTTCTTGAGCTCTGCCAGTTTCTCCTTTATGAATTTGGGTGCTATGCCACTTGGTGCATATATATATTGCATATACCCTCCTTTTCCAGTATTTTGCCACCACAAAAAGCATGGCTATAAATATTTTGATGCAATTCTGTTTATCTATGATCTCTTTGGGGTACAATCCCAACAATGGTATGGCTGGATCAAAGGGCAGGCATTCCTTTATAGCCCTTTGAGCATAGTTCCAAATTGCCAGCCAGAATGTTTGGATCAGTTCACAACTCCACCAGCAATGCATTAATGTTCCAATTTGGCCACATCCCCTCCAACATTAATTACTCTCCCCCTCTTTCATTTTAGCCATTCTACTAGGTGTGAGGTGATACCTCAGAGTTGTTTTGATTTGCAATTCTCTAATTATTAGAGATTTAGAACACTTTCTCGTGTGCTTATTGATAGTTTTGATTTCTTTACTTGAAAATTGCCTATTCATGTCTCTTGCCCATTTATCAATTGGGGAATGGCTTGATTTTTACATATAACAATATTTCATTTGGAATAACAAAAGATCAGGAATATCATGGGAGATAATGAAAAAAAATGTGGACAAAGGAGGCCTAGCAGTACCAGATATTAAACTATACTATAAAGCAGCAGTCATCAAAACAATATGGTACTGGCTAAGAGACAGAAGGGAGGATCAGTGGAATTGACTTGGGGTTAATGACATCAGCAAGACAGTGTATGGGTTTATCCCAAAGAGCCCAATTTGTGGGACAAAAATCCACTATTTTGGGGAAATTTGGAAAACAATATGGGAGAGATTAGGTTTAGATCAACATCTCACATCCTACACTGAGATAAATTCAGAATGGGTTAGTGACTTGAATATACAGAGGGAAACTATGGATCTCTGGGATTTTTTAAGCAGACCATCATATCATCTGTAAAGAGTGATTGCTTGGCCTCCTCATTGCCTATTTTAATACCTACAATGTCTTTTCTTCTCTATTTGCTACTGCTAGTGTTTCCAGTACAATGTTAAATAAGAGAGGTGACAATGGGCATCCTTGTTTCACTCCTGACCTTATTGGGAATGCTTCTAATTTATACACATTGCAGATGATGTTTGTTGATGGTTTTAGATATATACCATTTATTATTTTTAGGAAAGGCCCTTCTATTCCTAAACTTTCTAGTGTTTTCAGTAGGAATGGGTGTTGTATTTTGTCAAAAGCATTTTCAGCATCTATTGAGGTAATCACGTGCTTTTTGTTGGTTTGCTTGTTGATATGGCCAATTATGTGGATGGTTGTCCTAATGTTGAACCATCCTTGCATTCCTGGTATAAATCCCACCTGATCATAAGGAATAACCCTCGTAATCACTCACTGGAGTCTTTTTGCTATTATTCTGTTTATGATTTTCGAATCAATGTTCATTAGGGAGATTGGTCTGTAGATTTCTTTCTCTGTTTTTGACCTATCTGGCTTTGGGATCAAGACCATATTTGTGTCTTAGAAGGCCTCCAGGTTAAGATGGTGACAGAGGAGAGGCAAGGAGACTTTCTCTCCTTGCCAACAAATATAGAATACCTCCAAAGGACAAAAATACCCCAACAAATCCAGATGAAAGAAGGGACCCCACAATAGGGCGCAGTAGTGAAGGTGAATGGGATTTGGGCACTTCCACTCCATAAGTGGTGGTGGAAATAGCTCCCATCAAAAAGCGAGTGGATCAACCCTCCCCCACCACAGCCAGAGTACCAGAGTCAGATAATGTGCTCCAGAGTGAGAGCGAGCCGGGGCACAAAATCTAGCTCCTTGGCAGCTAACTGGCACCACTAGGAGCTTGCCCTTGAGAGCAGCAAGACCTGAGATTCCAGGTGGCTGGAAAACTCAGATCTTGGATAAGGGAATGAGGCTGAGAGAGGCAGCATCCGCACCCAGCATGCTGAGACTCAGGGGAAAACATCAGGTGGTGCAGCAAGTGTGGACCAAGTTCTGGGCTCTGGGCAACTGGCTAGAAATACAGGAGCTTGACCCTTAAAACACCTAGACCAGAGACCCCAGGTGGGTCACCAGAGAAGCCAGGAGACTCACAAAATAGCCTCAGGCAGAAACTGCTCCCTAACTACATACAAAGAGAATCAAATCATCTTACTCAGACTTCTGGCAGATAAAGTATAATGATGCCAAACAAGGCCCAGAAAATAAAAAGAAAACCAAGAAAAAAACTCTAACACCTGATTCTGTACCAAAAAAGCCCAGAAAACAGAGGAGGACAAACAATTAAAGACCTCCAAACCTTCCTAAAAAATGAAAATCGGTCACAAAATCTTGAAGAGTTCAAATCTGAGATAATGAGAAAGTTGGAAGTGATCTGGCAAGAAAATAACAGTTTAAAAGGCAGAATTTCGCAAATGGAAAGGGAGGCTCAGAAAGCAAATGAATTGATAAGCAAATTCAAGACCAGAAATGACCAGCTGGAAGCCTTGAAGAACCATATAGACCACATTGAAAAGGAAAAACCAAAAAATTATAGCTGAAAACCAGGCTCTGAGGGCTAGAATTAGGCAATTAGAAGCCAATGATCTCACAAGACAATAAGAATTAATAAAGCAAAGTCAAAGGCCCGACAAAATAGAAGGAAACATGAACTATCTGAATGAGAAGTTTATAGACCAAGTCCCAGGAGGGACAACTTAAGAATGATTGGTGTTCCAAAAAATAGAAACCTAGAGAGTGTATTACAAGAAATTATCCAACAAAACTGCTCTAATGTCCTCGAGAAAAAGGGCAAAATAGACATTGAAAAGATCCATAGACCACTCTCTACACTAAATCCTGATAAGACAACCCCCAGGAATATAATAGCCAAGTTCAAAAGCTTCAAAGTTAAGAAGAAAATATTACAAGAAGCCAGAAAGAGACAATTTAGATATTGAGGAACACCAATCAAGATTACACAGGATCTATCAGCCTCTACATTACAAGACCGCACAGCTTGGAACATGATATTCATAAAGGCAAGAGAATTGGGTCTACAGCCACGGATCACATACCCATCAAAATCGACTATATACTTCCAGGGGAAAATATGGGTATTCAACAAGATAGAAGATTTCAAAGCATTTGCACAGAAAAGACCAGGACTAAATGGAAAGTTAGAAATGCAACCACAAAAACCAAGAGAAACATGAAAAGGTAAATAAGAAAGAGGGGGGAAAGAAAGAAAACTCTTACCTTTAAATTGCCTTCTTCCTGGGCTTCAGTAAGATCAAATGATTTATATTTCTATATGGAGAAATATTATGTGTAATTCTAAAAGAACTGTAGTCACTATTATTGTAATTAGAAGAATTAGTAATAAGGAGAAGTTGGTGTACTAAATGGACTAAGATGATCTGGGGGGAAAGTTGTGTGTGTTGGAAATAGAAGATGACATCAAGAGTAACTTGAATGAATAAGAAAAATAGAATAATCTCTACCACAGAAAGACGGTATGGGAAGGGTAGGGGAGGAATACTATTATGAGAAGGAGAGGAAGAGAGCTTAAAAAGGAATTCTTAAACCTGACTCTCAGTGGAATTGATCCTGAGAGGGAAAAGTATCTAGATCCATTAGGACATCAAATTCTATCTAACCCTCCTATGTCTTAAAGGGCTGCCCAAGAAGTACCCAAAGTCATACAAAGGCAAGACATGTACTGAGGTCTTCCTTACTCGAAGGCTTGACTCTCCTCTCTTGTAATACCCAATACATCATATTATCTTTCTCTTCTTTTTATTAATGACTTGATATTAGTGTATCATGGCTGGGTAGTGACTCTGGGGAATTAGCGACTATGTCCAGAGAGTGGAAGCTTTCATAGGCCCCACCAAGCTTGGAAGAAAGGCTTCGTGTGGCCCCATGTAAGGTCTGAATGTCTGTTGTCCAAGGAGTGGTTCAGCTGAATTCTGAGAGGCTGATCACAAGTTTGGTTGATTCAGAGAAGAAAGTCATCCTCAGGAGTCACCTTCAGCTCCAGTCATTGTTTTTGGTGAGTTAATCTCTGGTTTTCCCCTCCTGTCTTCTTGAGATAGTTTAATTCTGATGGAAGGTTAACAAGTCTTGAACTGGAAGAGTGTTTAGTTAGATAGGTCAATGTCCTGTCTACCCTTGTGTATTTCCCTACTTTATGAATAAAAGATGCATAATTTTTATATATTTAGCCAAACCATCAATTTTAACACTTACACAATGCCCTGAGCCATCCCAGCTGTTTCTAAAACTCAGATCAGATCATGCCATTCTCCCTCTCAAGAATATTCAGTGACTCCATGTTATGTCAACTACCTATTTTTCTGTTTGTCATTAAAAACTCCAATTTCCCTTTGTCTGATCCAGTTCTTCCCTTACTAGACTCAAGTCTCAGCCTCGTTGGACCATTTCCCCTTTCTGCCAATTTGTACAGGTTGACCCCAGTTGCCTCATCTGAAAACTGGAGATAATAATAGTGCCTACCTAGCGCTGAAGGTCAAATGAGATACTGATAAAACGCTTTGGAAATGTTGAGGTGTTAAGTAAACGTTACTTGTGGTTATTTCTTAAAGTGGGAAAAGTGCGGGAGATGGAAGAAGGAGAGAAGAGAACAGAGAAAAAACACCTTTGAGGGTTACAACAATTCTGGGACAAAGACCTGCAGGTATTATCTTTTATTTGTTCCATCTAATCATCTGTATTCCGTGTTCTGGCTGATCTGTATGTTCTACGTATCCATCTATGTGTTCTATCTAGCAGAGTAGATTAAAAGCCAGAATGCCACAAGATAGAACAGAAAGATAAAACACATAGAATAGATGGATAGATAGAACAGGTAGATTAGAGAGTCCACAAAACAGGAAATGTAGTCTAGATGAATGGGTAGATCAAACACAGAAAAGCTAGAGTAGATGAATAGAGAGAACACACAGAACAGAAGAAGATATAGATAGATAGAAGATATAGATAGATGAATCAGATACATTGTTAGAAGAGATGGATAGGTAGAACATAAATAAATAGAACAAATTGAAAAGATGGATCTATAGAATGCATAGGTGGACTGATTGAATGGAAATCTAAACCACATAGAACAGAACAATTCAAATAGTTGCATAGTTAGGACACATTGAATAGATGGAGAGGTAGAAGAGAGAACACATAAAAGAGAGAGAGAATCCAGAATAGGTAGATGCATAGAACAGATAGATGATAAATAGATCAGATAGAACACATAGAACAGATAGAATAGGTAGTTGGAAGAGAGGAAACATCGGACAGACAGAAAGCACAGATGATTAGATAGAAGAAGTTGAACACATAGAAATAAAAGATAGATGGATAGATAAAAACAGAAGGCATATAACAACACATAGAAGAGAGAAATAGAAGAGATGGAAGAAATAGAACAAATGGGTATAAAGAGAACATAGAACAGATGGAACATATAAATGGATAGATATAAGACATCGATAAATGGATGGATAGCTAGAACAAATAGAAAATTAATATTAGAACATAAGGAATGGATAGATAGAACCCATAGGACAGATAGACTAGATAGAGCTCGTAGAACAGACACCACAGAATAGATAGAACATAGAACAAATAGAATATATAGATTGATAGAACAGTTAGAAGAGATGGAAGGGGTAGAGGATTCAGAATGTTTAGAACACATAGATGTATTGGTTGAACAAATATGACATAAAACAGAATTGATGAAAAGATAGAGAACAGAGAGAACACACAGAAGAGGACAGATGCATGGATTGTTAGGGAAAATAGAACACGGAATGGATAGGACACAAAGACAAGATAGACAGAACAGATAGAACACAGAACAGAACTGATGGAAGAGATAGGATGTAAATGATAGGTAAACAATGGAATACAAGGAATAGATAGAACAGATAGAATGGGAAGAACAAACACATAAAATAGAAAGAATCCTTAGTATGGATAGGACACAGAGGTCAGATAGAACATATAGATAGAAAAGATAAATGTATAGAAAAGTTAGAGTAGATGGAAGAGGCAGAGCACATAGAACAAAAGGATTGCATAGAAAAACAAAAGAATAGATAGAACATATGGAACCTAGAATAGATAGAACATTTATAGATAGAACAGAGAGATACAGAAATAAATGAATAGATGGAAGAGGTAGAACATGGAGAAAAATAGAACACCTTACAGATAGAATAGACAAAGTGGTGCGGTCATGGAACAGATAGAATACACTGAATGGATAGAACATGTAGAATACATACTTGAAAATAGATGGATAGAACAAAGAACACATAAAAGAGAAGAAATGGAAGAGAGAAAGCTCATAGAACAGATAGAATGCATAGATGTATACATTAGAATACATAGACTAGAACACAGATCCGAATACATAGAGAAATAGATAGATGACTAAAAGTTAGAATACATAGAAGAGATCAGATGGAACAACTAGATACAAAAGAGATGAATAGCTAGAACAAGTTAGAATAGAACAAAGAGGTAGATCACACTAAAAAGGAAGGATAAATAGGACATGGAACAGATAGAAGAAAGAGNACTAGAAGTTAGAATACATAGAAGAGATCAGATGGAACAACTAGATACAAAAGAGATGAATAGCTAGAACAAGTTAGAATAGAACAAAGCGGTAGATCACACTAAAAAGGAAGGATAAATAGGACATGGGACAGATAGAAGAAAGAGAACACATAGAATAGATGGGAAAGATAGAGCTCATAGAACATATAGCTAGTAAAATAGATGATAGAACACAGATGGAAGAAAGCTCATAGAACAGATGGAATAGAAAACACACATAGTAGAAAAAAACCCTAAATTAGATAGAATACAGATAGAAAAGTAAGATGAACAATTATAGAAAATAAATGGAAGATGAAGAGTACATGGAACAGAGAGAGCATATAGAATAGATAGAATAAGTAGAACGGTTAGAACAGAGAGATCCGATAGAAATATAGATAGTAAAGAGAAATGGATAGAATAGGAAGAACCCTTAGAAGAGATAGAACCCAGAGATGGAATAGAGTGGGCTCACAGAACAGATAACAATAGATGGAGCTCATGGAATAGATCGAAGAGACAGAACTCAAAAGAACAGATAGAACAGAGAAACAAAAGATAGAAGAGTTGGAATAGATGGAAGAGGTACAACACAGACGCAGTAGAATAAATGGAACAGGTAAATCATGTAGAATAGATAGAACGTGTATAATAGATAGATAAAACAGATAATTCAATACCTACGAAAGATATAACAGAAGAGATGGAAGAGGAAGAGCACATTGAATAGAGAGAATGCAGAACAGATAGAATAGATGGAAAGACAGAGGTCATAGAATAGATAAATTTGACATAACACAGAACATGTAGACTGGTTAGGACAGATAGGTCACATAGAACATATAGATACTAAAATAGATGGAAAGAATAGGAAGAACCCATAGAAGAGAAAGAACACAGAGATGGGTGAGAGTGAGCTCACAGAGCAAATAGACTA
>NW_025371469.1:0-3565 GCF_016433145.1 Gracilinanus agilis | reverse complement strand
GGAGGAGGAGGAGGAGGAGGAGGAGGAGGAATGCAAAAGGGGATTACAATTAAAACCAACAAGTGTACTTTGTCTCAAAATCCTCATGCTCTGACATGCTACAACTATCGATCACTTCCAGTTCTTTTGGTGGTCAAACAGGAAAGCATATAAGAGAGAAAAGGAAAAAGCATTTATTTATTAAGTGCCTACTGTATACCAGGGCAGCTAGATGAGGCAGTGAATAAAGCACTGGACTTGGAATCAGTCAGAATCACCTTTTTTATTGAAGTCCAGACACAGACACTAACCAGCTGTGTGACCCTGGGCAAGTCATTTAACCCTGTTTGCCTTAATTTCTTTCTACATCTGTAAAACGAGCTGGAGAAGGAAATGGGCAAACCACTTCAGTATCATTGCCAAGAAAATCCTCAAATGGGGTCATGAAAAGTCACTCCCGATGGAAAACATCTGAATCACAGGCAACAACTATGCATCAACTCACATTCTAGGAACTGTGAAACAAAAGATGAAGAAATTTTGATGCAAAAAAAAGGGGCAAAGTAGAGTTTTCACTTACAGTTTTGTAATATTTGATTTTAGAAAAATCTGGTAAAGGCTGCCAACTTCTCTGAATGGAAAAGTATAATGTTTATTGGACTAGTTCTCACAATACTTTAGGCCAACTGTTGAAAAATATTACAAGAGGGGCAGCTAGGTGGCCCAATGAATAGAGAGTCAAGCCTGGAGACAGGAGGATCTGGGTTCAAATGTGGCCTCAGATACTCCCAAGCTGTGTGACCCTGGGCAAGTCACTTGACCTAATTGTTAAGGCTCTTCTGTCTTAGAACCAAAACACAGATTCAATTCTAAGACAGAAGATAAGGAGTTGGGTGGGGTTTTCAAGACCACATCACAAGCCATCTGACTACATGTGGTTCATTTTGTGAGAATGTGAGATCAGTTTGCTGAAATGTGGATAAAGCTCTCTGCCTTGTAAAAATAGGAGGTCCAATAGACAGTGGTTTTGTCAGCGTTGCTTTCTACAACTACTTGGTGATAAACTTGAAACTGAACTAGAGCTTTCTTATCCTCTGCTGTTCTACGACCTTGACAAATGGAGAACAAGCTGGATTTAGTCATTGTTTTCTCCCACTGGGCTGGCACTCGTTGTCACAGTTTTCATATCAATATAATTTTTCAGACAATGAGATCACTGCATGAGATGGCTCCCTGCTACAAATGCACCTCCGGCCTGCTTTGGCTAGCAAGTCTAGGTTGTCTTCTTCCCGGACGGGAAGTTTATCAAGTAAACAGAACCAGGAAGACAAGAGCCTCCATGACAAGAAAATTAAGAAACAACAATTAGCCACAATGTCGAAACTATTCCAATATAACATAAGCATAGTCCCTTGGGCTGCGGACCCAGGTGTCAGCCTCAACATCCCTCTCTTTCATCCTCCAGATCGAATCTGTTGCCAAGACTTGTCCATTCTATGTTTCTAACATCTCCCAACATGCTACCTGTACACTGCAAGAGTCGGCTGGCTAGTCTCCCTGCTTTAAGTTCCTCCCCACTCCAACTCATCCTTTATTCTGCTGTTAAATCCATCTGTGTAAAAAGTAGTTTCTGGGGCAGGGAGGTGACTCAGTGGATAAAGAGCCAGGTCTGGAGACAAGAGGTCCCGGGTTCAGATCTGGTCTCAGACCCTTCATAGCTGTGTGACCCTGGGCAAGTCACTTCGCCCCCATTGCCTAGCCCTTCCCACTCTTCTGCCTTGGAACCAATACACAGAATTGATTCTAACACAGAAGGTGAGGGTTTAGAAAGAAAAGAGTAGGTCCAACCATTCTTCCCAAAGGGCTATAAAACCATATGCTATATATCCTTCTGATCCAGCAATACCACTAGTGGGTCTTTATTCAAGAGAGATTTTTTTTTTAAATAAGGAAAAGGACCCAAAAATATTTCTAGCAGCTCTCTTTGTAGTAGCAAAGAAATGGAAATTGAATGCTCCTCTACCAGGGAACGGCTGAACAAATTGTGGTCTATGGTGGTGATGGAATACTATTGTGCTATAAGGAATGATGAACAGGATGATTTCAGAGAGACCTGAAAAGATCTGCCTGAACTGATGCAGAGTGAAATAAGCAGAACCAGGAGAACATCAAAAACAGTAATTGAACTATTGTACAATGATCAGCTGTGAGTGACTTGGTTATTCCCAGTGATACAATGATCCAAGATATTTCCAAAAGACTCATAAAGAAAGATGCTATGACCCACCAGAGAAAGAACTGATGGAGTCTATATGCAGACAGAAGCTGACTTTTTTTTTTAACTTTCTCTTTTTTTTTTGTTTGGGGGGGGGGGGGGTCCAGGTTTTATTTCATAACTATACATGTATAACCTATATCAAACTGCTTACTTTCTCAAGGTGGGGAGGGAAGGGAGAAAAAGAGAGAAGGTGGAACTCAAATTTTTAAAAAACAAATATTTAAAAATTTTAACTAAAAATTTTTAAATTATTTTAAATATAATTTAATAATAGTTCATTTAAAGGATTGCTACTAAATTATTAATAAGATCATCATTGGTTTGAAAAATAAATCTATGTTATTAATTGTTAAATTGTTTATCATCTATAATAATTAATAGTTGATTTTAAAATAAGATTATTTTTAAATATAATGGGAAAAATAAAATATTAATTTTTAAAAGAATAGGTCCAACCATTTCACCCTGCCATTCAACAAATGGTTCCCTACTGCCTCCAGGATCAAATATAAAAGCTTCTATTTGGTTTTAAAGGTCCTTTATCACCTGGTTCCTTCCTATCTTTCCAGTCTTCTAGCACCAGGTCTACACCCCTTCTTGAGTTTAGTCTGCATAATTGACATGTTCTCCTTTATCTAGACATAAGAACCAAACAATCAGCCTAGCCTTGATTTGCAGTTTGCTCATTTCTGATGAACAAATGCCAAATTCTGAGGTATCCACGTTAAACATTCTGCAGAGGCATTTCTATCTTAGAAATCCAAGAATCAATTTGGTGTTTTGTCGATTATCTAGACTCAAGAAAGATGATGGAGAAAATGTTAATAATGGTGGCCTAAACTTAAAAGTTCATCCTGTGCATGTTTTTTTTTCTTTTTTTGAGAGCCAGTTCCGGCTTCAAACAATCACTAGCTGTGTGACTCTGGGCAAGTCATATCACCCTGTTTGCCTCAGTTTCTTCATCTGTCAAATGAGCTGGAGAAAGAAATGACAAACTGCTCCAAAATGTTTACCAAGAAAGTCCCAAATGGGGTCTCAAAAAGTCAGATCCAACTGAAAAAAAATGACTGAACAATGATTGTTAAATATTCACCAGGACTCCCTGGAAAGTTCCCCACTACCCCACCCCCTACCCCAGTCCATCCTTCATTCAGCTGTCAGATCCATCTTCCTAAAGGGTAGGATCTGGAGCAGCTATGATTCAGTGGATTAAGAGTCAGATCTGGAGACAGGAGGTCCGAGGTTCAAATCTGACCTTAGACATTAGCTGTGTGACTCTGGACAAGTCACTTCACCCTACTGGCCTCC
>NW_025371468.1:0-1561 GCF_016433145.1 Gracilinanus agilis | reverse complement strand
TTTCTTTCTTTCTTTCTTTCTTTCTTTTCCTTGCATGACCTCTGACAAGTCATTTAACTTCTCTGGGTCTCAGATTGTCATCAGTAAAATGAAGGGTGAGCATTAGATGACCTTGAAGGTCCCATCAAATTCTTTCCTTGATGCTGTGAATTGTAAGATGAGTCAGTATTCAGAAATAAGCTCTTAGGTTTGTACTTGGCCAGTACAACTTAGGACAAGATGTAATTAAAAACTAATTTCTTTGGTCATTGGATCAACCTAGGACCTTTTCCTCATTCAGTACTTATTGATATTTCAGTCATTTTTTTGTCATTTCTCTTTTTGCCTACATTTGAGGTTTTCTTGGTAAAGATCTTGGAGAGGTTTGCTATTTCCTTCTTTAGCACACTTTATAGATGAGGAAACTGAGGCAAACATGATTAGGTGACTTGTCCAGGGGCACACAGTTAGGAAGTGGATAAGGATGAATTTGAACTCAGGTAAATGATTCTTCCTGACTCCAAGTTTGGCACTGCATCATTTTATCTACAATCAAAGAAAACAGATGTTGTTTCTCAAAAGTCTTCATTCTTCCATAGATGTGGAGATAGGAATAGTTTTCTGAGGTCCAAATATTATGGAAGGAAACTAGAGAATCTCGTAAACTCTTCTATGAAGCAAGGAATGGGAATCCATTCCTAGAATGCCGTCTATTAACCCTTCTACCTCTTAGCATTCCTTGGTGGGGCAAGGATCAGTTCAATGCTCTCTCCTAACAGAAATCTTTCCTAGTCTCCTAGTTATTGGTGCTCAGTACCTTTTTCTGAAATTACTTTGTATAGACTTTATATATCTATTATTATATTATATAAAATATATAATAATAATCTAATTATAGATTACTATTTAGCTCTCTGTCTTAATGTTTGCTCTAGAAGAATGTAAGCTCCATGAGTGCAGGGACTCTCTCTATCTTTGTACTTCTGGTGCCTAGCATGGTGTCTGGGATATAGAAGGTGCTTCAGAAATATTTGTGGAATCTAATTGTATCTCTCAGGAAAATGTGGCCAATTCATGGTGGATCACGAGCAGCTGTGAGAGCTGGCTCTGTCTCATATATTTTGTTCTGTCTGCCCTGAACTCATGGAGCTGAGGTTAGCCAGTCCTCCAGTGCTGCTGCTCTGAGTCCCTCTCACAGATAGCCACCTTGAGGGCATGAAAGGGCATTTTTACCTTTGCAGTACCCAACTCTGTTTGCACACTTTTCCAATATTTTATTCTAAGAGTGATCCTTTTCTCAATAAAAATGCCTCTGGCAGATGCAACATGCAAAACTATTATCAGTCATTTATATTTTAGTGAGATTGATTTTACTGAGGATAGGTTTTGATTAGGAGAGAAACAGAGAGAAAGAGACAAGCAAGGGGGGGAAGGGGAAGAGAGAGAGGGAGGGAGGGAAGGAGGGACGGAGAGAGAGTGAGACAGAGAGAGAGAGAAAGAGAGACAGAGAGAGACAGAGAGAGAGAGAGACAGAGAGAGACAGAGAGAGAGAGAGAGAGAGAGAGAGAGAGAGAGAGAGAGA
>NW_025371467.1:0-1816 GCF_016433145.1 Gracilinanus agilis | reverse complement strand
TTCCTTCCTTCCTTCCTTCCTTCCTTCCTTCCTTCCTTCCTTCCTTCTAAAACTTTACTTTCTGTCTTAAAATTGATACTAAGTCTCTGTTTCTTCAACTCTATAATGGAGAGTTATTAGGTTGTAGAGAATTTCATGAGAATATATGTGACAGTGCTCTAAAAGTATAAATACAAGTCTCATTATTTTTAAATTATGTTGAATTCTTTCATTCAGAGAGGCAACATAGTACAAATTCTAATGGAAATGGGGGGAATAAGCCATGCATAAGAATTATAGTGCTTTGTGTTTTTTCTTTATTTTGTTAAATATTTTCCAATTAAATTTTAATTTGTTCAGGCTCACTAGGGAGTGCCATAGCTATTATGTTTGACATCTCTGTTGTAGTAAAGCAAGGAGGGCGTGTGTTCAAATGTTGCCTTTGCTTCTTCATGTTTATTTGGCTTAATCTCTCAAAACTACCTGAAATTGTCTAAGACTATAAGTTATAGAGATGGTTCAGATTCCCAATGTAATTTCCCTGTCCAAAAAATTGCAAGTTCAGTTCTTTTTCCTCCCTATAATATTATCAAATATGTGAGAATTCATTAGACTCTTGGTCTTCTCACTTGAAAAATATAAAAATTCAACTGCTTTTCTAGGACAGCAAAAGCAAAAGTAATAATTAGCCCATGAAGCTTGGAACACACATTCTATTTGTAGTTTCACTGATGCATGGAGAACTGTATCACCTTTCTTCCCATCAGGCAGGGAAAACTTTGTATACAATTAGAATAGAATTAACAACTAAAAGAGAAGTTTGGCAGCATCTGGGGCCACAGAAGCAGCAAAATTCTTTCTTCCTTTCATTTGTGTGGTATAGTTATTTTAATGGTGCTTAACCTCAGGTGACTCATATGTAAAAACATCCTGGCCAGCTTACTAGTGTTCTCTATGGATTTGAACACGAGGTGGTTTGTGCTGACAATATGTGTTTTGGGTGGTAAGCTTTGCAGGGAACTAAAGTAGGAGGAATGGCTAGAAGTTGCAGAGAGGCAAATTTCAGACTGATGTAAGGGGAAAAAAATCCAAACAAGACAAAACAAAACAGAAAAACCTTCCTAATGATTAGAGGTGTTCAAAAGTGGAATGGGCTGTCTTGGGAGGCAGTGGGTTTCCCATCCTGGAGGTCCTCCAGCAGATGTTTGATGTTCACTATTGGGGAAGTTTGCAGAAGGGATTCCCATTCAAATTTGGGTTGAACTCAATGACCTCTAAAGTCCCTCCCTAAAACTTGGAGTCTCTGAGATTTTGAGAACCTTCCTAACTAAAGTTATTGCTGTTTGGCTTAGAACCGCAGATGACATAGCCTTATGTGTATTTGAAGCTCTTGAATAAGCAGATGAGAATTTAACACAAGGGTAATAGAATAATCTTGCTCTGAATGGCATCTTCCATGTAACTTTTTGAGACTTGTGATAGCTAATCTACATTTTTATTTTGTTTTCAATTATTAAAACAATGGCAATGATAATCAATTATATTGGGAAAAAATACCTTATTTTTAGAGTTCAGATGCACATGAAATCCAAATGTTTGGTAGATTCTGGGTCCATAATATTTTCTATTAAGTCTAAGTCTTTTAAGGAAAAAAAAAAGAGAAAACTGAGAATCTTATTCTTGGTGACTACGGCTACATTAAAAAAAATTTACACAGAGGCAGCATGGTATAGTGGAAGATTTGAGTTCAAATTCTGGATTAGATAACAAAGTGGCCCTGGACAAATCACTGTATTTCTCTTATGTATAAAATGGGGACAATATTATTATTATTAAT
>NW_025371466.1:0-8914 GCF_016433145.1 Gracilinanus agilis | reverse complement strand
TGCAAAATCTACTCTTTGTGGGTAAGGACCATTTTCTCTGTTAACTCTGAACCTGTATTAAGGGAATGTCTTCATTCCATGCTAAAGGTATAGCATTTTAAGCCTTTGTCAATGATTCAAAAAGTTCTATATCCCGTAACTGGGTAAAAGGCAACTTCTAGTCCCTGGACCCTTATTGAGCCTTCATTAGTGCCTCCCACATTCACCTCTTGAAGTTAGGGATATAGAAAGTAAAGGTGGGGGCAATTGGGTAGCTAGCCCGACCTAGAGAGGGGGGTCCTAGGTTCAGATGTGGCCTCAGACACTTCCTAGCTTTGTGACCCTGGGCAACTCACTTGACCCCCCCATTGCCTAGCCCTTACCATTCTTCTGCCTTGGAGCCAATACACAGTTATTGACTCCAAGATGGAAGGTAAGGGTTTTAAAAACAAAAAGTAAAGGGAAGGGGATGGAGGAGAAACTATTGGACATCAACTCATATTAGGAGGAGTAGCAATTATGATCTCAGATAAAGCTAGAGTAAAACTAGATCTGATTAAAAGAGATGAGGCTGATAATTATATCTTGATTAAAAAAGGAGTCTAGATAATGAGACCATATTAGTTCTTAATATATATGCATCAACTGATAGAGCCTCCAGATTTTTATAGTAGAACCTAAAGGAGAATAAGGAGGAAATCACTTATAAAACTATACTGGTAGGGTGTATCAACTTTCCTTTATCAGAACTCTAAATGGAATAAAGGAAGTGTATGAAATTTTAGACAAGTTATATTTAATAGATATCTGGAGCAAACAGAATGAAATGGGAAAAGAATATATCTTCTTTTCAGGTACTCTTGGAAAATATGCAAAAGACCATGTATCAGGGCATAAAAACTTCACCTTGAAATGCAAAAAACAGAAGTAATGATTGCAACCTTTTCAGATCATAATGCAATAAAAGTATTGTCAATGAGAATTAATGCAAAAAAAAGTTTAAAATTAATTGGAAACTGAATGATCTAATTGGTCATGAGGGGTAAGTCAACAAACAAATGATGTACAAAGTCAATGATGTCATAAAAGGAATCACAGTGAGGAGACAACATATTAAAAGTTGTGGGACATAACCAAAGCAGTACTTTTGGCGAAAATTATATACAATGTACAATGCCCATTCTTTTTTTTTTTAAAACATTTATTATTTTGAAAAGTTAACATGGTTACATAATTCATGCTCTTACTTTCCTCTTCACCCCCTGACTTCCTCCTCCCCCCATGGCTGATGTGTATTTCCACTGGTTTTAACATGTGTCATTGATCAAGACCTATTTCCAAATTGTTGATAGTTGCATTGGTGTGGTAGTTTTGAGCCTACATCCCCAATCATGTCAGCCTCAACCCATGTGTTCAGGTAGCTGTTTTTCTTCTGTTTCCACTCCTGTAGTTTTTCCTCTGAATGTGGGTAGCGTTCTTTACCTCAGAATTGTCCTGGGTCATTGCACTGCTGCTGGTACAGAGGTCCATTACATTCTATTTTACCACAGTGTATTGGTCTCTGTGTACAATGTTCTTCTGGCTCTATTTCTTTCTGCATCAATTGCTGGAGGTCTTTCTAGTTCGCCTGGAACTCCTCTAGTTTATTATTCCTTTGAGCACAATAGTATTCCATCACCAGCATATACCACAATTTGTTCAAGCATTCCCCAATTGAAGGGCATACCCTCATTTTCCAGTTTTTTGCCACCACAAAAAGCGCAGCTATAAATATTTTCATACAAGTCTGTTTATCTATGATCTTTTTGGGGTACAAACCCAGCAATGGTATGGCTGGATCAAAGCGCAGGCATTCTTTTATAGCCCTTTGAGCATAGTTCCAAATTCCCAGTCAGAATGGTTGGATCAGTTCACAACTCCACCAACAATGCATTAATGTCCCAGTTTTGCCACATCCCCTCCAGCATTCATTAATCTCTCCTTTCATTTTGGCCAATCTGCTAGGTGTGAGGTGATACCTCAGAGTTTTTTTGATTTGCATTTCTCTGATTATTAGAGATTTAGAACACTTTCTCATGTGCTTATTGATACCTTTGATTTCTTTATCTGAAAATTGCCTATTCATGTCTCTTGCCCATTTATCAATTGGGGAATGATTGCCCATTCTTTTCAAAAAACCTTAGAAAGCAAAACAATAAAAGGGGCCATCCTTTAAAATAATAAGCATTATCTGTATAAAACCATCAGCAAGTATCATATGCAAAGGGGTTCACTTAGAAGCCTTCCCAGTAAAATCAGGACTGAAGAAAGGATGCATATTATTTCCACTTTTTTAATATTGTACTAGAAATGTAAGCTTCAGCAATAAGCTGTTTTATTTTTCCTGTAATTACCTGAGGTGATAACCATTTTAACATGTTTTCAAAAGTTTTGAGATCCAAAGATTTTATGGTTGGCATGGAATTTCATTTTCAACATACATCTTTTCTTAGAGATGAGGAATCAATCATAACTTTGTTACTAACAAATTTTTTTATTCTCCAGTAACTTTCAATATTTTTCCAAGGTAGGTGGGGTGAGACATACCAGTCTTTTCAAGGAACAACTTCTCTATTTTTCATCCATTGTCCTTCCTATGTTTACATTTCGGATCAGGCATTAGGGGAGGCTTGGAAACAGTCCTCACCTGTTATTATGCCAGCTCCTGTATATGGGAGTGAAAAATCAGTACACTTTTGTTAGGATTTAAAATCTTTAGTGTTTACTTACAATCTGCTGGGTAGTTATGAATTAACTTTTATGGATAATTTCTGTATCATTACATGTAAGGGTGGGATTTTCCTGGGAATCTATAAATGCTCTAGTAACAGCCTTTATTGTTCTTCTGTATTTCCCTGGGGCTTGGTAGTCATATTGATCATAGCAATTCCAGTAATGTGGAGTTTAGATAAGAAAGTAGTCACACACAAGAGTCTGAGTGGGTGTTTCCATCCTCCTTGAGGCCTCCCATGCAGTCCTCAGTTTTCATCTGCAACTATGTCAGACAGGGTGGGTTTGATGGCTCCCTGCAGGAATGAAATGTCTGGAAGGTTATCTAAGATTGACAATATTATAAGATTTAATCAATGAGTGACTTTAAATGGAAAAGCAGATAATGCAATGGGGAAAGATTGTCCAGTACTGTGAACAAAGCATTCTTAAGCACTGAATTTGAATTGTAGTCTACTTGAAAGGAAGTTGGTCAGGTCAATTCTCTATTCTTTACATATGACATGAGTTTTGAAGTATGATGAGAGTCTTGGTATTGTCTGTATCACAGATCTGTTTTGAGATTTCATTGTTATTGTATGTGAAAGTATTTCTAAAATCTTCAATCTTTCAGTTAATGACCAAATGGTGTATCCAAAGTCTGAGTCTGGTCCTTTAAATTTGAAAACCTCTTTTGGCCTTGGGAAATAGATTAAAAATCAATTTACTTACTGTCATCAGAGGAAAGAACTTATATTCATTGTGTGTGTATGTGCACTTTTGTCTTTTGTTTATATCATTATTTTTTCCTCAGAGGCAGAGACTAACTTTGAAGAAAAGGATATGTCTGCAAAGCTGCGCTTTTTTGTGGAGGGATCTGACCCTCCAGGAGTCATGAATAAGGGTCCCTGTGACTTCATTTTGAGAGAAATCTGTGACTCTAATATCAAGGTAAATAAAAATCCAAAGATTGACTGTGAATTTGATGAAGTAGCAGAGAAATTCAGCCAACATTCAATCCTAAATCAGTATGCGAAATTGACCTCAGAATATGACTGTGGTCTGGATAGTGAATACAGCAAATGCTTTCCTGAAAAAGTAGGATTTAATCAATCTCATGAGAAGCCTCCTGAAATGACCATGTATCAGGATAACATAGGGAGAATCGCCTATGGCTCCAGTTTAGATCTCACCAGACATCCTAAAAGTAAACATGGAGAGATGTTTTCTGTCAGTAATAAAGGGGAGAGACCTTTCAGTCAGAACTCTGAGTTTGATTCATATCAAATAATCCACCCTAGAGAAAGACCTCATCAATGTAAAGAATGTGGAAAGGCTTTCACAGTGAGGGGTAATCTTGTTAGACATCAGAGAATCCACACTGGAGAGAAACCTTATGAATGTACACAGTGTGGAAAGGCTTTCACACAGAGAAGTCATCTTGCTGTACATCAGAGAATCCACACTGGCGAGAAACCTTATGAATGTACGCAGTGTGGAAAGTCTTTCACATGGAGAGTCGATCTTACTGTACATCAGAGAATCCACACTGGAGAGAAACCTTATGAATGTACACAGTGTGGAAAGACTTTTAGACACAGGTGCAGTTTTGCTGCACACCAGAACATGCACACTGGAGAGAAACTTTATGAATGTACACAGTGTGGAAAGGCTTTCACACAGAGGGGCGATCTTACTGTACATCAGAAAATCCACACTGGAGAGAAACCTTATTAATGTAAACAATGTGGAAAGACTTTTACACATAGGAGCAATTTTGGTACACATCAAAGGATTCACCATAGTGAGAAACACGAATGTATACAATGTGGAAAGGCTTTTTTACACAGGGCAAGTCTTGCTGCACATCAGAGGATCCACAGTAGAGAGAAACGTTTTGAATGTAATAAATTGGATAGTGATTTTCTGAATGCTTCACTGTTGCTTCCTGTCAGAAAGTCCTCACTAGAGAGAAACTATAAGAGAGACTGACCTCATGGTTGCAACTCTCTTATTTCATATAAGAGGATTCACATTAGAGATGAACTTTAGGAATATGATTAGTGCTGTAAGGTGTTCTGGCAACAATTATCTATTATTCCCAAATGAGATTTCCTTTTGGATAGAAATCATATTCCTGTCATGAATGAAGAAAGACATTGAAATGGAAAATCTAGAACTTTTTCAGTAGGGAAAAATGTGTTTTTTTTAATTGATTAATTAAGACAGTTTTTCTGTGGTTACATGATTCATGTTTCTCTCCCTTTCTCCCAACCCCCACTCCAATAGCCAACACACAATTATTCTGTTATTTTACATGTATCATTAATCAAGACTTATGTATTATTGATATTTGCACTAGGATGATTGTTTAGAGTTTATATCCCCAATCATATCCCCATTGACCCATGTGATTGAGAAGTTGTTTTCTTCAGTGTTTCTGTTCCCACTGTTTTTTCTCTTAGGTCACCCAGAAATGTCCTGGATCATTACATTACTGCTAGTAGAGAAGTCCATTACATTAGATTGTGCCACAGTGTATCGGTCTCTCTGTATAAGGTTCTCCTGGTTCTGCTCGTTTCACTCAGCATCAATTCCTGGAGGTCATTCCAGTTCTCATAGAATTCCTTTACTTCATTATTCCCTTTAGCACAACAGTATTCCATCACCAGTTGATACCACAATTTGTTTAGCCATTCCCCAATCAAAGGGCATCCCCTCATTTTTCAGTTTTTTCTGTCCACAAAGAGCAAACATATAATTATTTTTATTTTTTTCCATGGCTACATGATTCCTCTTCTTACTCTTCCCTCCACCCAACACTACTCCCTACCCCCCAACCCCCAACCCCTAACCTCTGTAGCCAACACATATTTCCACTGGTTTTTTCATGTGTCATTGATCAAGACCTATTTCCATATTGTTGATAGTCAACACTACAGTGGTTGTTGAGGATTGAACAATTACCCATCCTCAATTAAGAATAATCTCACGTCAAAATTGACTTTTATGAAAGTTTATTTACAATTGAGGAGAGAGGAAATAAGGATATAAGAATCTAACCCTGTAGTTAAATTACTAAGATCTTCTAATTAAACCAGGTAGATAATTAACCCTCAGTTGAGAGTCAGAGGGTCAGAGGCAAGGAGGTGAATGAAGCTTTGCTTCATTCACAGAGTCTATTAAGGGAAATTCCTTAAGAGAAGTTCAGGAAGATTCAGTCTTTAAACTCACCATGTGGACTTCTAAGGAAGATATTGAAAACAATTTCACCAAGGTCTCAGTGTTCTAGCTAGAACTCCTCCAGGAACCAGGAAAATTAGAAGACTCCAGCAGAAGACCTCCTTTTAGGAGAGCAGGAGAGAAACCTTTGGAATGTACACAATGTGGAAAGGCTTTTAGGAGAGAAGGAGAGAAACTTTTTGAATGTACACAATGTGGAAAGCCTTTTAGGAGAGAAGGAAAGAAACTTTTTGAATGTACACAATGTGGAAAGCCTTTCATACAGAAGAGTCATCTTGTTGCACATCAGAGAATCCATACTGGAGAGAAACCTTATGAATGTACACAGTTTGGAAAGGCATTATAAAAGAAAAAGGAAATATATGTAATAGCAAACATAATATAATAAAACAAAAATAAAGGTGCTCTTTTTGGGGTGACAAAAGTATTGGAAATTAAGCGAAAAGCTATCATTTGGGAAATGGTGGCATCTGATTGTAATGGAATCCTATTATTTTATCATTAATGGCAAGAAGGGGGAGCTCAGGAAAACCTGGAAAGATTTGAGAACTGATGCAGACTTTTAAATTCAATATAATCAAAATGATCCATTTTATATTTTGTAATGTTCCCTGTCTCTTATTTGGTCTTATATTTCCTTCCTTTCCCTTAGATTTGACAGGTATGCTATTTCAAGTTCCTCTAATTTACTTAATATCACTCTTCATGCTTAAATCATATACCCACTGTGAACTTATCTTGGTAAAAGGTGTGAGAAATTAGTCTAATCCTAATTTTTCCCATACTGTTTTCTAATGTTCCCAGCATTTTTTTTCAAATAGTGAGTTCTTGTCTTAAAAGCTGGGATTGAACACTGTCTTGCTGATGTCATTTATCCCTGGTTTATTCCATTGATCCACCCTCCAGTCTCAGACAGTACCATATTGTTTTTTGTTGTGTTTTTTTTTAAACCCTTGCACTTCGGTGCATTGTCTCATAGGTGGAAGATTGGTAAGGGTGGGCAATGGGGGTCAAGTTACTTGCCCAGGGTCACACAGCTGAGAAGTGTCTGAGGTCGGATTTGAACCTAGGACCTCCTGTCTCTAGGCTTGACTCTCACTCCACTGAGCTACCCAGCTGCTCCCATACCATATTGTTTTGATTATAAGTGTTTTTTAGTTCAGTTTAAGATCTGGTACTGCTAGGCCCCATATCCTTCACATTTTGTTATTAGTTTCCTTGATATTCTTTTTTAAAAAAAATTTTTTTTTATTTTTTAAATCCTTAACTTCTATGTATTGACTTATAGGTGGAAGAGTGGTAAGGGTAGGCAACGGGGGTCAAGTGACTTGCCCAGGGTCACACAGCTGGGAAGTGTCTGAGGCCAGATTTGAACCTAGGACCTCTTGTCTCTACGCCTGGCTCTCAATCCACTGAGCTACCCAGCTGCCCCCCCTTTATTTTTTAAATGCACCATCTAGCATTTTATTTTCTATATGACTTTTTTAAAACATTTTTTAATATTCATTTTTAACATGTTTACATGCTTCATGCCCCTATTTTCCCCTTCATTCCCCCACTTCCCCCCCCTCCCATGGCCGACGCGCATTTCCACTGGTTGTAACGTGTCATCAATCAAGACCTATTTCCAAATTGTTGGTAGTTGCATTGGTGTGGTAGTTTCGAGTCCACATCCCCAATCATGTCCACCCCAACCCATGCATTCAAGCAATTGTTTATCTCCTATGTTTCCTCTCCTGCAGTTCTTCCTCTGAATGTGGGTAGCGTTCTTTACCCTAAATCCCTCAGAGCTGTCTTGTGTCATTGCATTGTTGCTGGTACAGAAGTCCATTACATTCTGTTTTACCACAGTATATCAGTCTCTGTGTACAATGTTCTTCTGGCTCTGCTCCTTTCACTCTGCATCAGTTCCCGGAGGTCTCTCCAGTTCACCTGGAACTCCTCCAGTCCATTATTCCCTTTAGCACAATAGTATTCCATCACCCGCATACACCACAATTTGTTCAGCCATTCCCCAATTGAAGGTTATACCCTCCTTTTCCAGTTTTTTCCACCACAAAAAGCGCAGCTATAAATATTTTCGGACAAGTCTGTTTATCTATGATCTCTTTGGGGTACAAACCCAACAATGGTATGGCTGGATCAAAGGGCAGGCATTCTTTTATAGCCCTTTGAGCATAGTTCCAAATTGCCTTCCAGAATGGTTGGATCAGTTCACAACTCCACCAGCAATGCATTAATGTCCCAATTTTGCCACACTTTCTCATGTGCTTATCGATACTTTTGATTTCTTTACCTGAAAATTGACTAAATTATAAGGTTTAATCAATGAGTGACTTTAAAAGGAAAGACAGAAAGTGCAGTGGAGAAAGATTGTCCAGTATTGTGTACAGAGTGTGGAAAGGCTTTCACACAGAGGGGCAAGCTTGCTGCACATCAGAAAATCCACACTGAAGAGAACCCTTATGAATGTACACAGTGTGGAAAGGCTTTCAAACAGAGGGGCCTTCTTGTTATATATCAGAGAATCCACACTGGAGAGAAACTTTATGAATGTACCCAGTGTGGAAAGCCTTTCACAGTGAGGAATAGTCTTGTTAGTAAACATTAGATGATCCACACAGGAGAGAAACCTTATGAATGTATCCAGTGTGGAAAGCCTTTTACACGGAGGTGCAGTCTTACTGTACATTAGAAAATCTACAGTGGAGAGAAACCTTAGGAATGTACACAGTGTGGAAAGGCTTTCACATGTAGGGGAAATCTTGCTGAGCATCAAAGAATCCACACTGGAGAGAAAGGTTTTGAATGTAATAAATATGGATAGTAATTTTCTGAATGCTTCACAGTTGCTTCCTGTCAGAAAGTCCTCACTAGAGAGAAACTATAAGAGAGACTGATCTTATAGTTGCCACTCTCTTAGCTTATTTCATATAAAAGGATC
>NW_025371465.1:0-4951 GCF_016433145.1 Gracilinanus agilis | reverse complement strand
GAAGGAAGGAAGGAAGGAAAGAAAAATGGATTGATAATGTTGGAGAGAACAGTTTTAGATGAGTAATAAGGTTAGAAACCAAAGCTTTAAATGCCAGAGGAATTTACATTTGATCCTAGAAGTAACAGGGAGCCCCTGGAGATTATGGAGGGAGCAGTTGGTAGCACAGTGGATATATTGCTTTGCCTGTAGTCAGGAAGATTCATCTTTCTGAGTTTAAATCCAGCCTCAGACACTTATTAGTGGTGTGAGCCTCAGCAAGTTACTTTACCCTGTTGCCTCAGTTTCCTCATTTCTAAAATGAGCTGGAGAAGGAAATGGTAAACCACTCCAATATCTTTGCCAAGAAAACCCCAAACGGGATCACAGAGAGTTGGACACAGCTGAAAAAATGACTGAACAAGGAGTTTATTGAAGAGAGTGATGACTCGTCAGATCTGCTTTTTAGAAAAGAAAAAAAACTGAGTTTGGTAACTGTTTATAACATCTTCCTCCCTGTAACTTCCACCCATTGGTTCTAGTTCTGCCTCCTGTCTCATGAAATAACTTTTCCATAAGACAGAGCCTTGAATTTTTAAATTATCTTCAAATCCTAAAATGTTAGGACTCAAAGGGAGCTTAGAGACCATTTGGCCCAAACTCCTTGTGTTGGGTTCTACATAGAATGAATTTACCCACTTGCTTTCCTCATACGTGATGCTTCCTGTTCTGTCTCTGTGCTTTGGTCCTGTCTATCTCCCATACCTGGGATGCTCTCCTCCTCACCTCTGCCTCTTAAGTTTCCCTGGCTTTCTTCCAGACTCAGCTCAGATCTGACCTTCTGCAGATGGCCTTTCCCAGTTCCTCTCCCTGTTAGTAATGCTATCTATCCCCTCTGAGATGGATTTCACTCCACTCCGAATACCTCACATATGTCTTTATTTTCATAGCTATCTCCCTCAGATAGAATGTAAGCTCCTTGAAGGCAAGGCTGTTTTGGCCTCCCCCACTTTTTTGTGTATTTTCAGTGCTGGGCACAGTGCCTGATGTATTAATAATGCTTAATGAACTGACTTGTTGGACTGATTTGCTCAGCATCTCTCTGCCTTAAATCTCTCCTCACTCTAGTCCATCTTCCACTCAGCTATCAAAATAATCTTTATAAAACACATATCTGGCTATGTCATCCCTCTCTCTCTTCAAGAAACTCCAGTGGTTCCCTTTCAACTCCAGAATCAAATATAAAATCCTTTGTTTGGCATTCAGAATCCTTCATATCCCTTTTACTTTTCCAGGCTTTCTATGCCTTCTTCACCCCAACATACTCCATTTATCCACATATATCCAGTGACAATGGCCTCCTTGCTATTCCTCCCACAGGATATGTCTTCAGACTCTGGACATTTCTCCAAGCTGTGCCTCATACCTGGAATGCTCCCCCTCCTCATCTCTACCTTCTATCTTCCTGAACTTCTTTCAAGTTCCAGCTCAAAATTCTACCTTCTACACATATTTCCCAATTACCATTAGTGCTGGTGACTTCCCTCTAGTGATTATCTCCAGTTTATCCTGTGTAAGGCTTGTTTGTATGGCAACTAGGTGGCTAAGTGGGTAGAGTGCCAGGCCTGAAATCAGGAAGAACCGAGTTGAAATCTGGCCTCAGATACTTCCTAGCTGTGTGCCCCCAGGCAAGTCACTTCACCCTGGTTGCCTCAGTTTCCTCATCTGTCAAATGAGCTAAAGAAGAAAATGGCAAACCACTAGCTGTGTCATGCTGGGCAAGTCATTTCACCCTGTTTGCCTCAGTTTCCTCATCTATCAAATGAGCTGGTGAAGGAAATGGCAAACCACTATCTAGCTGTGTGTCCCCTGGGCAAGTCACTTCACCATGTTTGCCTCCATTTCCTCATCTGTCAAATGAGCTGGAAAAGGAAATGGCAAACCACTAGCTGTGTCTCCCTGGGCAAGTCACTTCACCCTGGTTGTCTCCAATTCCTCAACTGTCAAATGACCTAGAAAAGGAAATGACAAACCACTAGCTGTGTGCCCCTGGGCAAATCACTTCACCCTGGCTGCCTCAGTTTCCTCATCTGTCAAATGACCTGGAGAAAGAAATAGTAAACCACTCCAATATCTTTACCAAGAAAATCCCAAATGGGACCATAAAGTCAGACATAAGTGAAAATTTACTAAATAACAATAGATGTCTTGTTTGCACGAAGTTGTTTTCAGATTGTCAACCTCATTAGACTGTAGCTGCTTAAGAACAGGGTCGGTCTTTAGCCATTCATTGTATCCCCAGCATAGTACCTGACACATAGTAGGCATTTATTGACTGATTGACATAGTCATTAGTGGTAGAGTGGTAATTCAATCTCCTAACCCCTAAATTTTTCTTACTATATCATTACTGGTTTTTTCTACCAAAATCTACTGGATAGGGATCATCTGAGTAGCTCAGTGCATGGAGAGCCAGACCTGGAGACAGAAGGTCCTGGGTTCAAATGTGGCCTCAAACATTTCCTAGCTGTGTGACCCCAAGTCACCATGAATGGACTTAACCCCCATTGCCTAGCCCTTATCTCTCTTCTGCCTTGGAACCAAGTGTGGATTCTAAGACAGAAGGGAAGGGTTTAAAAAGAAAAAATCTACTGGATAGCTAATGGGTGGAAGGAGGGAGAGGAGAGACATGGGCTGGTGTGTTGAACTGGAGCTGGGTTCAGTTGGAGAGGAACAAGGTGGGTTTCAAGCTCCACTCAGTGCCAAGCTCTCTCTAGAAAGGGACCTGACTAAGGACAGTAAGGAGCTCTCTAAGAGCCATCAGCAACTTTGTGCGCAGTGGTAGTAGCAGGATACGTGCAGCTCAACCACTTCCTGTTCCTCTGCAAGAGGCCTTCTTGGACCCGCCCTGCACCCCACCCTCCCCACACTCCCACCCCAGGTCCCCTCATCTTCCTTCTAAGTGGTAGATGGGTGTCATGGAAAAAAGCCCTGGGGGAAGGGAAGGTGGGTATCTAGAAACCCAGGCTCTGTGCCTCAAACTTTATGGAGTGACTTTGGGTAAGTCACTTCCTTCTTAAGGACCTCAGTTTCCCTCCCTGTAACATGAAGGGATCAAATGACAGGATCTCTCTTTAAGTTCCTTTTCAGTTCTAACATTCAACCAGTTAACATATTTATTTAAAACTCATTTACTTCCTGTTTTGCCTGATTTCACATGTTTAATAGATATACAGCTTGCTTTCTTGGTGCATGGGGGAAGGAGTTGGAGGAAGGAGAGAATATGGAACAAAAGTTTTTTTATTAAAGAAAAGCTATAAATAAATCACATTTTTTTACTTTACTCCTCTTCATTCACTCAGCAGCACTGGCCTTTACTTCCTTTCTTTTCCTGTCTCCAGGACTTTGTCCTGGCTGTTCCCCATGCCAGGGGATGTTCCATGCCTCTTCACCTCTGCGTCTTTAGTTTCCCCCAGATTTCTTGGAGACTCAGTTCAAATCCTGCCTCCTACAGGAGGCCTTTCCCAGAGCCTCCTACCTGTTCAGAGTGCCTCTTCCTCTGAGATGGCTTTCCATCCACCCATGTCTCTATTTATTTCCACTTCCGTCTCCCAGAATTCAAACTCTGTGAGGACAGGGCGGTGTTTGCCTCTCCTTGTCGTCCCCAGTGCTTAGGACAGAGCCTGGCACATTATCAGTGATCAATAGATCCTTATTGATGGTTAGTCACTGAGGACATGATGATGAAATGAATTAATCCCTACCCATCATGGACTATGTTATTGCTGAGTCATGGCCGACTCTTCATGACCCTGTTCGAGATTTTCTCAGCAGAGATACCAGAGAGGTTTGCCATTTCCTTCTTCAGCTCATTTGACAGATGAAGCAATGGAGACAACCAGAGTGAAGTGATTTGCCCAGGGGCCCATAGCTAGTGGTTCATCATTTCTTTCTCCAGCTCATTTGACAGATAGAGAAACTGAGGCAAAAAGGGTGAAGTGACTTGCCCAGGGTCACAGAGCTAGAAAGTGTCTGAGGGCAGATTTGAACTTGGAAGGTGAGTCTTTCTGACTTTAGACCTGGCACTCTATCCACTATGCCACCTAGCTGCCTCAAATAATAATAACTAACATTTAAATAGCACTTACTATGTGACAGGCAATGTGCTAAGCACTTTACAATTATTATCCCATTTGATCCTTATAACAACTCTGGGAGGGAGGTACTATTCTTATTCCCATTTTATAAATGAGGAAACCAAGACAAAAAGCAGCTAAGTAACTGGTTTACACAGCTAGTAAGTGTTTGAGGTTAGAGTTGAACTAATGTCTTCCTGCCTCTAGGCCCATCTCTACTGCACCACTGAGCTACCTTAGTGATAAGGACTCTCTGGTGAACCTAAGGACCCTAGTGATGAGGTGTTAAGGAGCCTCTGGAATTGATTGAATGAGAGAATCCCATGGGCAGAACTGTGCTTAAAGAATATTACTTTAGGGGGAAGCTAGGTCTCTCACTGGATTGAAAGCCAGGCCTGGAGATGGAAGGTCCTGGGTTCAAATCCAGATTCAGAACACTTCCTAGCTATATGACCTGGGCAAGTCACTTCATCCCCATTACCTAGCCCTTGTCACTCTTCTGCCTTGGAGCCAATTTATAATATTGAGTCTAAAATAAGAAAAGGAAGAAAGAAAGAAAGAAAGAAAGAAAGAAAGAAAGAAAGAAAGAAAGAAAGAAAGAAAGAAAGAAAGAAAGAAAGAAAGAAAGAAAGAAAGANAGGATTTCTTTCTTAAAAAGTCAAATTGGTACAATGAGAATTTACATAAAGTAAGAAATATCTGTATACAGAATAAATTCCTTATGAATGTGAAATTATTTTAATGCCTAAAGAGAAAGAAGGAAGGAAAGAAAGAAAGAAAGAAAGAAAGAAAGAAAGAAAGAAAGAAAGAAAGAAAGAAAGAAGAAAGAAAAAGAG
>NW_025371464.1:548-7537 GCF_016433145.1 Gracilinanus agilis | reverse complement strand
TTTTCTCTCTTTCTTTCTCTCTTTCTTTTTTCTTTCAACTCTAGGATGGAAGGGCAAGGGCTAAACAAAGGCTAGGCAAATAAGGTTAAGTGAATTGCCCATGGTCACACAGCTAGGAAGTATCTAAGGCCCAGTTTGAACCCAGGACCTCCCATTTCCAGGCCTGGCTCACAACCCACTCATTCACTCTATCCTTCCCCCACCCTCTCCATTTACTTCTACCTCTACTGTAGATCCTATGACCCTACTAAGTTGGTAATTTACTCTGGGTCCGAGGATTCCCAGCATCTTTTATTCCCGGGGCCCTTCCCTACCTCTCCAAGTGAGGGCAGAGGTTTCCCAGTTTCCTCTCCCCCAGAGGGCAATCAGAGAAAGTGAAAGAAGAAACTTCAAAGATGTCCTAATTCCACTCCATTCAATGCCTTTCCAAAGCCTCCCTCCTTGCACTCAGTCTTCTGTTTAAGCTTTGTTGGGGAAAGAGGAGCTGGATCTTTGTTGAAGGGAAACCAAGAATGTAGCAATCAACAAGCATTTATTAAGTGTCTACAACAGGCTGGGCTGGGCAGTTAGGTGGTGCAGTGAGTAGAGTTTCAGTCCTGAAGTCAGGAAGACTCATCTTCCTATCAAATTCAAAATTCAAATTTCAAAAAAGTTGAAATCTGGCCTTAGATACTTCTAGCTGTGTGATCCTGGGCAAGTCACTTAACCCAGTTTGCCTCAGTTTCTTCATCTGTAAAATAAATTGGAGAAGGAAATAGCAAACCCCTCCGGTATCTTTGCTGAGAAAACCCCCAAATGGGATCATAAGGAGTTGGACACCACTAAAATGACTAACCAGCTAGGGGCAGAAGAGAAGATAAGGCAGAAAGAGCAGTATTTGGTCAAGAGATGACTAGTACAATTCTGACAATCAGGGCACTGTGAAATCAATGTGTACTGGGCAGCCAGGTAAAGATCCTAGATTTAGAGCTAGAAGGGAATTTAGAGATCATGGAATCCAACCCCCCCATTTTACATACGAGGAAGCTGAAGCCCAGAGTCTTGGGTCACACAGCTAGTAAGAATCTGAGATGGAATCCAAACCCTAGTGTTCCCAATTCTTCTATACCATTATAAGGATTCAGCAGCATTTGGAAGCAGAATTCAGACAGGAAGAAAAGAGGGAGAAGAGGAAGAAAGCAGGCTAAGAAGGGAGAGCAGTGTGAGCAAAGATAAGGAGAGGGGGATGATAGACAACATTTTTTCCTTCAGTTATTTTCAGTCCTGTCTGACTCTTTGTGACCCCTTTTGCGATTTTCTTGGCAGAGATACTACAGTGGTTGGCCATTTCCTTCCCCAGCTCATTTTACAGATAGGAACAGGGCATATAGAGTTAAGTGACTTGCCCAGGGTTATCCAGCTAGTAAGTGTCAGAGGCCAGATTTCAACTCAGGGCTTCTTGACTCCAGGCTCACTTTGCCACCTAGCTGCCTGATAGACAATACAGATTAGTGGGAGGTTGGGAGGGGGGGAAAGGTTCCTGGATTTTGAGTCAAAGGACCTGGTTTCAAATGCCAGCTCTTCTTCCACTCATACACTATGTGGCCAGGGATGATCGAAAACAGAATTCTACTAAAGAGAAGGATGTCCAGTCATCTTGGGGAGACAAAGGGGCATAGTGGAAAGAACTGGATTTAGAAGGATTATAGGACCCTAGGCCCAGAGCTGGAAAAGATCGTAGAGGGCATAGAGTCCAACTTCCTCTTTTAGAGACCAAGAATGGTGGCTGGAGAGGTCAAGGGACATGCCCAGAATACACAGCTGATAAGCATCTGAGTTAGGTAGGATTCAAACCAACATCTTCTTGACTTCAAGCCTACTGTTCTGTTCATACATCAAGCTAGCTCTGGAACACTTACTAATCATGTTCCTTTGGGGAAAGCCATTTCAACTTCATGAGCCTCAGTTTCTTCCTCTCTCCCTCAGTATCTATTCCTAAATCCTATGGAAACATAAATGCAAAGCCCAGAATTTGGATCTGGAAGAGGTCTTTGAAAGAATCTACTCAGAAATTCTCATTTTAGGGACAAGAAAACACTAAGACTCACAGAACAATTCACCATTTATTGAGCAGCTGAGCTAGGCTTGGGGGTTTTAAATATAGCCCAGTACCTGTACCACAGGAAGGTAAAGAGAACTGAAGAGGTAAAGATGAGGAGATAATGAAGAATGAAGTGAGTAGAAGCAAGGGAACATTATATACAACTACAGATTTAATATTTGAAGAATGACTTGTGAATGTCCACAAGTGGAAACACAAAAACATAACCTATATATTTTGCTGGATGATGCTTTCTCTGGTATAGGGAGGGGAGACAGAGGGTCTTGATCAAAACAAAACAAAACAAAACAAATCCCTTATCTGTCTTAAAAGCAATACTAAATATCAGTTCCAAGGCAGAAGAGTCAAAAGGGCTGTGCAGTTGGAGTTAAGTGACTTGCCCAGGGTCACATAGCTAGGAAGTATCTGAGGCCAAATTTGAACTCAGGTTCTTCTGTCTCCAGGCCTGGCTCTCTCTCCACTGAATCACCTAGTTGCCTGTCACCTTCATTTTTTTAGTGTATCACTGTATTGCTCAGAGTTTTAAAGTCTTTCCCAATTATTTTTTTCTATAATGTTATCCAGGTGCTAGGGAGCCACTAAAGATTTTCAAAAAGGGATGTGGTGTGGCCAGATCTTTGTTTTAAAAAATATCTATTTGGCAGTAGTGTGAAGAAATGCTTGTTATCCAGACCCTATATTGCTGAATGATGAACCAACCATTGCTTATCTATTTGTGTTAGTGTGTATCTGTATTTGTATATATAGGAGAAAGGGGAGGTAGTGATTAAAAGCAAACACTGGTGTGAAAAGAAAGAGTAAGAGGAGAAAGGGTAGAATTAAAAGAGGAAATCGAGATGGAGGGGAATAAACAGATGGTAATCATAACTATGAATGTGAATGGGATGAACTCATCCATAAAACAGAAGCAAATAGCAGAATGGATTAAAAACCAGAATCTTACTGTATGTTGTTTATAAGAAACACACATAAGGCAGGTAGACACACACACAGAATAAGAGGCTGGAACAGAATCTATTAGACTTCAACTGAAACATAAAAAGCAGGAGTAGCAATCATGATCTCAGACAAAAAGCTAAAGCAAAAACAGATCTGTTTAAAAGAAATAAGGGAGGTAATTACATCTTGATAAAAGGCAGTATAGACAATAAAGAAATATCAGTACTTAACATATATGCACCAAATGGTATAACATCCAGATTTTTAAAGGAGAAACTAGAGAAGCTGAAGGAAGAAATAGATAGTAAAGCAATACTAGTGGGGGACCTCAATCTTCTCCAATCAGAGTTAGAGAAATCTAACCAAAAAACAAATAAGAAAGATGTAGTTGTGTGTATATAGAGACACATCTTATATATGTGCATATACATATGTACATAGACATGTATATTTCTATATATAGTATATATATATTTGGGGGGGTTAAGTGATTTCAGTCATGTCCAGCTATTTATGACCCCACTTGTGGTTTTCTTGGCAAAAAAAAAAGTTTGCCATTACTTTCTCCAGTTTATTTTACAAGAGGAAACTGAAGCAAACAGGATTAATTGACTTGCCCAGGGTCACAAAGCTAAGAAGTATCTGAGGTTGGATTCAAACTCAAGCCTCCCTGACTCTAGGCCTGGCACTTTATCCATTACACCACTTAGCTGTCTCATATATACATATGAACAGTATCTATACTAATATATAGAGTGAGTATATATGTAGGTATCTTAGGCAGACACACACAAATGGCCAGTAAGTTGGGCCCAGAATTAGAGAGGAGTAAGAGTATGGGTTGGGTTCATTTTGGGAAATTGTAGTTCTTTTTTTTAAAGATATTTTATTTTCCCCATTACATATAATAATTTTCCATATATGTTTTCTGAAGTTATAAGATCCAAATTGTCTCCCTTCTCTCCCCCTTCCTGGAGATAGTAAGCAGGGAAATTGTGGTTTTATCACCCTATTGGCCTTCCTGAAATAAAGGTCTATCTTTTTGCATGGTGTTACAAATTTTACATTTGTACTGATATTTTAAATTTTTATATAATTTTCTTTTCTAAATATATCCCTGTCTCATCTTCTATCAGCATGCCATTCCTTGTAACAAGAACAAAAAAAATGGAAGAGATGCTTATGTGCCCCTAACAGAATAAAACAGTATAACCACTGATTACAATTATTAAAATACTAGAGCACAGATTAAGTTGAAAGCCTGTGTCTTAGATAGTAATATTTTATTGCTGTTTAGCTATGAACCATGGAACGCTGCTGTCCAAGACAGACCAAAGTTGCCATTAAACCAGAGGGCTTTGGAAAGGTGCATGGTGAATAAGAACAGACTTCATTATGTTACAAAGAAAGAATTCAAAGAGAGAAATAATATGAATAGTGCCATCAAAGACATATATGAATGGAAAATGAAGATAGGCTGACCATATCTGCAATTAGCTGACTGATGGGCACTGTGCTCCTTGTAAAGTGTACTCTTAATGTCAAGACAAAGTAAGGAAGACCTCCAGGATATTGGCTAGATTCAGTGAATAAGAGGACCTGGACAAGATCCCTAAAGAATTGGCAGGAATTCATGGATTATGATCTGCACATCCCAGGGAATTACCCATATCATTGTGTACCCCTGGAGAACTTTGTTTTGTTGTGGTTGTTATTGTTGTTTTAAATTAGCCTTTTTTTCCAATTAATGAAAATCTATGTTCTCCCCCTTCCACCTCTTCTTACCCCAGTTGCCCCCTATGGGGGGAAAAAAAAGAAAAAGAAAATCCCTATTATAAACATAGATGTGTAAGTAAAACATCCCTGAATTGGCCATATCCAGAAAAATAATAATTTGCTTTGTTTTTGCTACTTTTTTGAACCAAGTGTCTTAGATGAGATCACAGCTCCATTTGAGGATTTTGGAGAGTGAATGAATAAAACTCTTGCAGTATATCAAGCATTGTGCTAAGTGATGAAGCTCCAAATATAATACCTGCCCTTAAGGAACTCACATTCTTTATTTTGTTTTAATTAATTCATTAATTTAGAATATTTTTCCATGTTGTAGAAAGAAAATGGATCTTTTTTGCACACTTTAGGGAGTTCATTTAGGATAATGAACCTCATCTATAAGAATCCCCATAGAGTAAAGTGTTCATTGTGACATCTTCCTGGTGGGGGTTTCAATGATGGAATTATGGTTGAAGTGATTGCATTGGGAAAGGGTAGCCATTTAATTTACTCATTCCTTCCTTCATTTATTCAACAAGTATTTGTCAAAAGAAGGTAACAGATGAGTATCAAACTTGCCAGTGAGTTAGGAGCGTGCCTACACCTGGCATGTGAAGACTTCCCCCTGGGGAAGGAGAATATGAGAACAATTGTTGCAATGGCCATGAAGCTGGATAAAAACAAATTGTTCCAATGTCATGAAGGCAGCTGAAAGCAGGTGCCATGGAAAACTTAGAGCAGTGATGGCAAATCTTTTAGAGCCTGAGTGCCCAAACTACAACCCTCACATTGCATGTGACCCCTTCACCTTACCCCAGACAGGGAAGGGAGGAAGTGCTCCTATTGGGTTGCTGATCAGGGGCAAGTGATGTGAGAAATGTACTCAGGCATGGTGGAAAGGGAGAGGAGAGCAGCCCCTCTGGTACGGGATTAGAGCTTGGACACGGAAGATGCTAAAGTCATTCACTGCATCCCAGGACCATCCCTAGTTGCCCTGACTTTTGTCTTGTCATTGGACTTGAATGACTCTGTAAGAGAGGGAGGCTGACAGCTTTGTGCATCTCTACTTCACTTCAGTCTTATGCTTGAGTCAAAAAATTTCACCAATGATGCCATTTTGGTTCTCTCTGAATAAGAAGGGCAATATCTATCACCATATATCGAGTGTGCCTGCTATATATATATATGCAGTAGGTCCCTGCACAAACAGAGGTACCTGCAATTCAAAAATAAATAAGATAAGATCAGAGCATTAGAGAGAATCTAGCCAAATGCTCTGTGGGTGTTTGTGGAAGGGAGAAGATGCTTCATTAAAGGAATTTTTTTTTACCAATTTCTCATCTGAGAGTCTATGCCTTTGCACAGATGGTCACCCAGGTCTGGAATACATTCCTTTTTCATTTTCACCTGAAAAAAAGAAAGGTTCAGGTGTCCCCTTCAAATTAGGATTTTTCTTTTCAAAATATGATCTCATTTATCTTCACAATAACACTAGGAGATAGGAATTGTTATTATTCCCATTTTACAGATGAGAAGGCTGAGGCAAACAGAGGTGAAGCAACTTGCCTGGGGGTCACAGAGCTAGTATGTGTCCAAATCTGGTTTGAACATAGGTTTTCCTGATTCCAGCTCTAGTACTTTATATCCTGGGCCATTTGACTTTTTTTTTATCCCCCTACATCATTTTTAGCACTTATTCCCTTTTGAAATTACTTTGTATTTAATCTATTTATGGATACATTGTATCCCTCAGTAGAACATAACTCTTCCAGGAAAGGGACTTATATTTTTGTTTTTGTGTCCCCAAAATACAAAATCATAGTGCTCTGAGCATAGTAAATGTTTCATAGGTGAAACTGTGGCACTTGGCCCAGATCTAGTTCATATAGATCACAGGTGAATCCTAAAGGACTCAATAGCTGAGAAACTCTCCAGATATATTCAGGATTTAATTTGCTTCTAGGTTTCCTCCAAATGTGAATAAAAAGGAGTACCGCTCTCCAGGAGTGGTATATAAGATTGTACAAGGAAGTTGGATATGAGATGGTTTTTTTTTTTCATTCTTTATCCTATTATCTTTATTTTTTTTTATTTATTTTTTTTAACATTTATTAATATTCATTTTTAACATGGTTACATGATTCATGCTCCACCTTTCCCCTTCAACCCCCCCCCC
>NW_025371464.1:0-448 GCF_016433145.1 Gracilinanus agilis | reverse complement strand
CCCCCACCCTTGGCCGATGCGCGTTTCCACTAGTTTTGTCATGTGTCCTTGAACAAGACCAATTTCCAAATTGTTGGTAGTTGCATTGGTGTGGTAGTTTCGAGTCTACACCCTCAGTCATGTCCACCCCGACCCATGCGTTCAAGCAGTTGTTTTTCTTATATGTTTCCTCTCCTGCAGTCCTTCCTCTGAATGTGGGTAGCGTCTTTACCATAAATCCCTCAGAATTGTCCTGGGTCATTGCATTGCTGCTGGTACAGAAGTCCATTACATTCAATTTTACCACAGTATATCAGTCTCTGTGTATAGAGTTCTTCTGGCTCTGCTCCTTTCGCTCTGCATCAGTTCCCGGAGGTCTCTCCAGTTCGCCTGGAACTTCTCCAGTTTATTATTCCTTTTAGCACAATAGTATTCCATCACTAGCATATACCACAGTTTGTTCAGCCAT
>NW_025371463.1:0-3681 GCF_016433145.1 Gracilinanus agilis | reverse complement strand
TCTCTCTCTCTCTCTCTCTCTCTCTCTCTCTTTCTCTCTCCCTCCCTTTCTTCCTCCCTCCCTCCCTCTCTCTTCCTTTTCCTCTCCCTCTCCTTTCCTCTCTCCCTCTCTCTCTCTCCTTCCCTCCCTCCCTCTCTCTCCCTCTCCCTTCCTCTCTTCCTCCATCTCTGTCTGTCTGTCTGTCTCTCTCATCTCTCTCTCTCCATCTCCATTCCTCTTTAAAAAACAAAACAAAACAAAACAATGAACCTTTACTTTCTGTCTTAGAATCAATTCTAAGTATCAGTTCCAAAGCAGAAAAGCTGTTAAGGGCTAGGCAATGGAGGTTAAGGGACTTGTCCAGGGTCACACAGCTGGGAAGTGTCTAAGGCCACATTTGAACCCAAGTATTCCTGACACCAGGCCCAGTTCTCTATCCATTGAGCCATCTAACTGCTCCTTCTGTTCCTCTTTTGATCAGCTATAATTGTGAGGAAAATGTGAAGTGTGGAGCACTCCGGACTAGGAGACATGATACCTAGATTCTGTCCCTAGCTCTTCCATTCNGGCCAGCGGGGGGTGGGGGGGTAGGCAGGGAGCAGGAAATATGTTTGGGCATCCCCCTGACTCCTGGCACAGCCTGTCACCCCCGGGCGGCCAACATAGAGGCCCGTCTTGGCAGTTTCCGGTAATGTCCAGGCTCGACTTCTTCTTCGGAAACTCCTCAAGCGGCTGCCTGGCCCCCTGTGAGCCTGGGCCTGAGGGGGGCACTTGGCTTTTCCTGCTACTTCTTGGGAAGGAGATTCCTAGAATATTTCACGAGAAGGCCCCCTTCTCCGGGAGGCTGTCCAATGGAGAGATTCTGGATCCGAAGGCCATCGAGCCAGAGCCGGAAAAAAAGACCACCTCTTACAGCCAGGAGACCCTAGCAGAGCCCGCTAGCCCCTTAGCTTCAGTTTTCTCATCTGAAAAATGGAAATAATCAAAGTAGCTGCCTCAAAGATTCTTTTTTTCAAGTCTTCAACAGAATTTTTTTTATTAACTATAATGAAATTATTTATCAACTATACAATGCCTCAAAGCTTCTTGGGAGAGTCCAGGGAGATAACAGGCTGAAGGCAGTCTTCGTTGTGATGACGGCGGTGCAGGATGGGGGGCTGGCCTGGGGAGCGGCTGGTATTGGGGGGCGGCAGGCCCTGACCCCTCTCCGTCCGTTCTTGACCCACAGTACAAGCAGGTGGAGCAGTACATGTCTTTCCACAAGCTGCCCGCTGACTTCCGGCAGAAGATCCATGACTACTACGAGCATCGGTACCAAGGCAAGATGTTCGATGAGGACAGCATCCTGGGCGAGCTGAATGGGCCCCTGCGGGAGGTGAGGCCCTGCCAGGAGGCCTGGTCCTCTCTCCCTTTTTCTCCATGGCCTTTTGTTGATGTGGGTTACTGTTGTCGAGTCCTTTCAGTTGTGACTCTATTTGGGATTTTCATGGCAAAGATCCTGGACTGGCCATTTCCTTCTCCAGCTCCCATTATGGATGAGGAAATGGAGGCAAGCGGGGTGAAGTGACTTGCCCAGGGTCACCCAGCTAGGAAGTGTCTGAGGTCATATTTGAACCCAGGACCTCCCGTCTCTAGGCCTGGCTCTCCATCCACTGAGCCACCCAGCTGCCCCTCTGAGCTATTCTTTTTAAACCCTCACCTTCTACCTTAGAATCACTACTGTGTATTGATTCCAAGGCAGAAGAGCGGTAAGAGCTAGGCCATGGGGGTGAAGTGACTTGCCCAGGGTCACTCAGCTAGAAAGTGTCTGAGGCCAGATTTGAACCCAGGACCTCCCATCGCTAGGCCTGGCTCTCCATCCCCTGAGCCACCCGGCTGCCCCTTATTCTTATCCTTTGGACTCCTCCATCTGTGTATTTTTGCCCCTTCTCTCCTTAAGCATCTCGAGGGCTTCTAGGGCTCTCCTCTCGGCCGCGGCCCTCTCCCCTTGCTCTCCTGCCTCACCTCCCTCTCTAATGGCCGCTGCTGCCCTCTCTCTCCGCCCTTGCAGGAGATCGTGAACTTCAACTGCCGGAAGCTGGTGGCCTCCATGCCTCTCTTTGCCAACGCAGACCCCAACTTCGTCACGGCTATGCTGACCAAGCTCAAGTTTGAGGTGTTCCAGCCTGGGGACTACATCATCCGGGAGGGCACCATTGGCAAGAAGATGTACTTCATTCAGCACGGCGTGGTCAGTGTCCTCACCAAGGGCAACAAGGAAATGAAGCTCTCAGACGGCTCCTACTTTGGGGGTGAGTTGTCTGCGGGGATCCCTCGGGCCCGGCCGCGTGGTGGATCTGGGGAGGCGTACCTCCGAGGGTCACCAGGCCAAGCTCCTTCCCCAGGCGGGAATCTGTCGTCTTGGATGGGGCCGGCCATTCCAGGCGAGGCAGCCCTCATTCTTAGAGAGGCCTTTTGGCCGTCATGTAGAGTCTGAGAGAAAAAGCACCCGGGAGGCCATCGATTCTCACAGGAGCCTCCACGCGGGCTCCTTCCACCTCTGGTGAGAGGGATTTCTAGCTTCTGTTCCAGCCTCAGACACTCACTAGCGGTGGGACCCTGGGTGAGTCACTCCATCTAGTTTGCCTCAGTTTCCCCATCTGTAAAATGAGCCGGCGAGGGAAACGGCAAACTAGCCATGTGACCATGGATCCCCACATTCATGTTCCCCAATCTCCTCCATCTTTGGGCCTGAGGAGGCTCCCGAGGAACGGGGGGAGGAAGGAGGGAGGTCGAGGCTGACGCTGTCTTGGGCCCTCGCAGAGATCTGCCTGCTGACCCGGGGCCGGCGCACGGCCAGCGTGCGGGCTGACACCTACTGCCGCCTCTACTCCCTGAGTGTGGACAACTTCAACGAGGTGCTGGAGGAGTACCCCATGATGCGGCGGGCCTTCGAGACGGTGGCCATCGACCGCCTGGACAGGATTGGTCAGTGCCACGACCGGGAGCATGAGAGAAAGGGGGTCTGAGGCCGAGGGGTTGGGGGGCATCCGAGCCACACAAAACCCATCGGCCTTTGTTAGCTGAGCATTTAGAGTGCCCAGAACGCCGGGCCCGGAGGGGGCTCAGAGAGGGTAACCGTCAGCCTTTGCATCCCACGGCGTCCCGGCCGGAGGAAGCCCTGGGACCCTCCCTGAAGCCCCTGCCTCCTGGGCCCCAGGTGGGGGAGGGAGGAGTTCGGGCCCCCCCCCAGGCCTCTGAGGCTCACCCCTCCTCTCTGCCCGTGCAGGCAAGAAGAACTCGATCCTGCTGCACAAGGTCCAGCACGACCTGCACTCGGGCGTCTTCAACAACCAGGAGAATGAGATCATCCAGGAGATCGTCAAGTACGACCGGGAGATGGTCCAGCAGGCCGAGCTGGGCCAGCACCCCGGGCTCTACCCGGCCGCGCAGCCCCAGGTCACGTCGGCCATCGCCACGCTGCAGCAGGCCGTGGCCATGAGCTTCTGCCCGCAGATGGCGAGCCCCCTGGTGGGCCCCCTGGCCCTGAGCTCCCCCCGGATGATGTACGCCCAGGCCGTGCCCAGCCCCTTCTCAGTGTCGCCCATCCTCTTCCAGGCCCCGCCGCCGCCTCAGCCCCCGCCTCCCCCGGCCGCGGCCAGCCCCCCCTCTCAGAGCCCGCGGGCCAGCCGGACCTTCCCGTACGGGGCCAAGGGCGAGTCG
>NW_025371462.1:550-3550 GCF_016433145.1 Gracilinanus agilis | reverse complement strand
AGTAATTCAAGGTAGTGTTGGCCTATTTTTTTCTCTAGGAAATGTGCCTTCCAAATTAATATTTTAGCCCCAGTATAATCTGAATTTCTGACTCTGCTGTGTTCCTATACCTCTTCCTTTCAGTCCAAACAATCTCTTCATTTCTCAAAACCTGAAGTAGAATTTAAGGAGCTAAAGGAGTAGTATATTTTGTAGAGGTCTCAAACACTGATTAAAATTTCAAAGTAATTTCTTATTCATTAAACTCTCCTGGCTTTTCTTTGGGTAATTCTGTTCAAAACCAAAAAAACAACATTTTATATTTGTGGAATCTGAGGCCTTCTGAGTTAAATGTCTTGTCCCAGATCACATATTTTGCAAGGGGCATAACTGAAAATGACGCAATTTTTCTGACTTCATATATAAATACTCTGTCCTATGCTATAGTTACTCTGCAATCCTGCTTATCTTACAATCCATATTGAAAGAGGATTTGAATGATAACCATCACAATTCTGAGTCCAGATTTCTACTATACTCCCTCTTGAAATTAAATTGGGAGTAGTGAGTATATAACAGTTTACATGTAAAGAATTTTTACTCTTTTTTAGTTCATGAAATGCTTCTTAAGCATCTACATTGTACAAACTGCTGTGCCAGATATTGGGAATACATAGATTAAATAAGATGAAATATTGCCTTAAATTAGCTTATAATATTATATAATATAAAAGAAATATACATATATATATAGACAAAATAACAAAGGATAATCCAAATGTAAAATAAACAACAACAAAAAAGACTAAAAATTGAGAAGGGAGAAACTTCTGAGTGGAGGTGGGGTAGAAGGGAAAATGTTAAAACTTTAGGAGGTATAATCTTAGTTGGGCTAAAAGGGAAGAGATTTTGACATTAGGAGATAGATGCTAGTGGAACTTGAAAGGCAAACTTATCCAGATGGTAGCCGGGGAAAAAATAGGACTAAAATTGTAGGGAAAACTGTTTAGATTAGACATAGGCATTTGGGAATCATCTTTAATTGATACCATGAAGCATTTCCCACCAGATAGCTAAAGAAGTTAGTAGAGATAGAGAAATGGATCAAAAGCAGAGCCTTGTTGGATCACTTCAGAGAAAAGGGGAAATAGTGAAATTCAAACCAAAGAGATCAGTTTTACTTTCTTTAAATATATTTGTACACTTTAAATCATTGACTGGCTCCTGTTGATATTCTACGCAGGTGAGTCACTGTCATGGGAAAAAATGGCAGAATAATGAGTGAAGTGGAAATAAGGAATTTCATCGTTGAGAATGTTTTGACGAAAACTATAAAAACTTCAGCAGCCTATTTTGTCATTTCTGAGATTCCCCTCTGTTCAATTTCTTACTGATGCAAAACTGTTAAAGGCTGCAGATTTAAGCCTCAGGCTGTTGGCTTTTTTTGTTCCTTGAATCAGCACTGTGCTGCATTGTTTCAATAAGCTTTATAATTATAAAGTTCGACTGACTGCATGCAGAACTCTGACAATGAAAACACAGAATTAGAAGTTGTGTGAAGTTTAGTAAATAATTCTAAATGGTAACTATATTTCATATAGGAGCTCATCAGGCAGAAGCAAAATTAATGCATGGCATAATTATTTTTATCACATAATATACTAATTTTATTGGAATTGTTCTTTGAAATGTTCTTTTTGGAAAGATTGGGGATGTTAGGATAGATCTAGTAATCAGGTGAAACTGGGGAAGGGTCTCTGAAAGCTCAAGACAAAGGACAGTGTATTCTGGAATACTCTCTGATCTTAGGCTGATTATTGTTGTACAGTTTCAGTATAGACACAAAAGTGCTATGGAAATATGCTAAGTATCAATTTACCCATTATATCTAATGAAATTAAATAATGCATGAGGGACTACATATCTCAATAATAAATACACATTAAAATTCTTAATTGTGCAAACACTGTCAGTATTACCTTTAAGCTTTCATCTAGAAATGTAATTCATTTTTTAAAGAGAAAAGCTTCATGTAAAAATGTTTTGCTACTCCTAGATGGTCTCAACACTCTTCTCTAAATAACCAAAAATTGTATTAGAATATTATAGGTATATTATGATTTGTTTAGGCAAGATTTTTAAGTAGTCTTCCAAGAAATTAGACATAATGGTTAAGGGGCTTGCGAGGTAGACTAAGATAGCATTACTGTACTCTGCCAGGGTCAAACAATATCCACACGGTGCTAGGAATATTTTAGGAAGATTACTGAATGGACAGTGTCCAGAAGAGGTTACCCATATTAGTAAAGTCCATTGAGTTCACACCATATGAGAGTCAGTAGTTGTAGGTATTAGCAGTGGCTATGTTTAGCTTAGAGAAAATTAGCTTTCTTCAAATATTAGAAGATATGCCACATGGAAAACTTGTTAAGTTTGGCTACAAAGAACTGAACCATGAACATTGACAGTTATTCAAAATGGCAAATTTAGGTTCCTTTGCAAAGCAAATTTCCTGATAATTAATTATCTATAAGTGAAATGGGTTGATTAAGAGCTCTTCAAAATTTGAAATTTTGTTATTAGGCCCAACCTCCCAAATTGAAAGGAATTGTTTTTGAAACTGTATTGGCTAATTCCTTAACATGTAAACAGTTAAAGGATATAATACCAAATGAGAAAAAATACTGTAAATAACTAATATTTAGAGAAATGTGAATGAAAGCAAATCTGATCAGATTGACAATTAACAAAAAAAAGAAAGAAAATGAGAGGTGTGTAGGGATTGTAGTGGAAAAAAATTGGCAACATTAATGCACTCTTGATAGACTATGGATTAATCCAGCCATTTTGGAAAGCAGGTTTGAGCTATAAACTCCAAATTTCCAAGCTATGTAGGCTCATTGACCAATTATACTACTATTAGAACTATACCTCTAGAGAGGTAAAAAGAAGAGACAAATATCTATGCTATATATATATATATATATATATATATATATATATATATATATATATATATAT
>NW_025371462.1:0-472 GCF_016433145.1 Gracilinanus agilis | reverse complement strand
ATATATATATATATATATATGTGTGTGTGTGTGTGTGTGTGTGTGTGTGTGTGTGTGTGTGTGTGTGTTTACTTTTTTTAATAGTAGTCAAAAATTGGAAACAAAGTAAATTGCCCTTCTTATTGGGGAATGGCTAAACACATAGAGGTATAAGGTCTAACTGAATATTGTCTTAGTATAAGAAATGAACAGCTTGAAAGGAAAATGGGAAGAATATTTCCATAATAAGATGCAGAGTGAAGTGAGTAGAACTGAACAGATAGCTTCCACAATGATCACAACACTATAAAGAAAGAAAGAAACTTTGAAAGATATTTTTTTGAACTCTAATTCTATCATAAACAATAATTCTATGGAATGAATGGACTTAAAATTCAAAATTAATTCCATATTTTAAAAATATATTCCATGCTAAGGCTCTGTTTTGATGGACTTTTTGTGTTTGTGGTGAACATTTTGATTTTTGTTTATT
>NW_025371461.1:1607-3307 GCF_016433145.1 Gracilinanus agilis | reverse complement strand
TATAGGGGGCCATGCCTCTATATGATTTTTTGGGGTCCTGAGCGGCGTGGTGGCATAGGATGGTTAAGGCAGGAGAAAGAAAATGAGAACAACTAGACTAGTGGTTAGCCCATGCTGTCCCAAATTCTGTGGGCATGGAAGTTTATTATATATCCTTCTCAAAGAGGTCACAGTTGGTAAGAGGCAATAAATCACACATAATCCATTGAAGTCTAAAGAATACAGATGCAAAGACAAATGGTCAAATTCCAAACCCCAATTCAGGAGGGGATAATTCCAGGAGAGGAAATATCCCAGGGAGATGCTCACCAGTCAAATCCTAAAGGAGTCAGTTCTAATCTGAATATGCACTCTTATCTGATTAACATTTGTTAGGAAAGGAATCATTAACTCAGTAGATGCTGGTCTGCCACTTCAAAGCTCTCCAATAAGAATTGTAAAAAAGGTGGGGATCAAAGACTGAGTCAAAAGAGGAGCCTCAGATTTTTATCTTAGATGGCCCATTCAGTCTGCATCCTGACATGCAGTGCAGAAAAATCATACACACAGTTTTACTTGCCGATGATTTTGTAATGGGATCCAGATAAAATATCTGTTACAGACTCTGTTTCTCTAAATGACTCCTAATAGCCTTCTTGGAGGGATCAAGTTGATTTTGGATTAACCTACCTGCTGGTACCAGAGCCTTTTTGGGGGCTCAGGTGACCAGGACCAAACACAAAGACTGCCTCAGCCTGGATTGGTCACGTAGGGAATCCAGATAACAGGCCCTAAATTTAATCCTATTTCTCCAAAGGTTTTAATACATAGAACGGCTTCCCACATATATGAATTTCTATAATATATAAGTATGTAATAACTAATAGATATGTATTATAACACATACACATATACATATAAATTTATTTCATATTGTGTCACCCCTTTGACTGTGATCTACTTGAATTCAGGCACTGGTTCTGCCTCTCTTTTTATTTCCAGTGCTTAGCTCATGGTCTGGCACATAGTAGGCACTTCAAAAATGCGTGTTGACTGATTATTGACTGTCTTCACCTCTCTAGCCTTAATTTCCTTCTCTCTAATGTAAGAAACCTGAATTTGATGACTGAGGTTTCTTTCAGCTTTAGATCTGTGATCCTATAAAAAATCATTTTGTGGCTTTGGGGATGGAATACGACAAGGAATACAATGGGAAATATGGGCAATATGAAAACAAATGATATTAATAAAGTGTAATTTTAAAGGAAACATAATTGAGAAGGTAAATCTATCTGGTAGGATGGAAAGAAGGGGATTATACTCGGACATTTTACATGTTATTTTTGTTTCAACACATTTGGATTAACCATGCTCAGTGAATAGAATTGCCCCCCTCCATAGGTGTGTGTCTATCAAAAGCTGACTGTAGATTGATAGAGATACTTATGCATTTACTCAGCTCAGCTCCATTTGGAGTCTGGGCAGAGATCTTGGAAGAAAGAGTAGCTGTTCACAGTTCAGACAGATTTTCAATTTGACTTCGAGTTAGATTTCCCCTAGGAGAAACTGGGAAAAATTCCTCTCCCTCTCTTCTCTTCTCTTCTAGTGTGGGTGTTAGAGTTCCTAGTCTTTTCTTCCTTCTTTTCCTCCTCCTCCTCTTCCTCTTCCTCTTCCTCTTCCTCTTCCTCTTCCTCTTCCTCTTCCTCTTCCTCTTCCTCTTC
>NW_025371461.1:0-1591 GCF_016433145.1 Gracilinanus agilis | reverse complement strand
TCTTCTTCTTCTTCTTCTTCTTCTTCTTCTTCTTCTTCTTCTTCTTCTTCTTCTTCTTCTTCTTCTTCTTCTTCTTCTTTTTCTCTCTCAAATCAATTTAGGAGCCTCCTCCCCAAAGAAAAGCTGAAAATAGAGTCACTGAGAGTCCAGTATATCCCACTCACTTATTCTCACATAATGTTGCCCTGCATGATCAGGGCTGGTTTACCTAGCAAAAGTAAATAAAATATTTTGCAACTAGAGAGTTTCCTAGTAGAAAACACACAATTACTGCTGTAGTTATGAAATTAGGGAGCCCAGCTTCTCAGGCTACAGCACTGGACTCCCAGGTAGACTGGGTTTAGTTCTGGCAGGATCCTAGCACCTTTCCTTGAGCTCTCTGACTCTTTCCATTTTTACACCTGCATCCTAGAGACAATCACTTAAAGCTTAGTTTGGGGTCATGTCAAAGATCTCTTCCAAAAGGGAGAGTAGAAGGAGATTCATTATACATACAATGTAGCAGATAGAGGACAGCTATTTGTTTCCTCTTTGAAAAAGAAACATTTAAAATACAAATTGCTTATGGGAAGATATTGAAAAAGATTTTGGTTACTTGTATAACCCTCTGGGAGATTGATATTCTAAACATCAAAACAGGAAGCATTCAATGGGGCTGTTGAAAAGGCTTTTCACCTTTACTTGGCTGTGAATTAAATGATTCCTGATTCAGTAGCAGTTGCGGTTCAAGAAGTGCTCGGTACAGCTATGATAGCACTTCATGGAGGAGAAGACAATATTGATACAAGAATGAATAAGACTCTTGGCCTGTAGGAGCTGGGGTTGGGCATGACTTGGGTCATACAGTCAGTCATGCTCTGATGACTCTCCCAGGGACTGCCCTGCTTCTTCTTTTCCCAGGAGATGGAAGAGCAGGATGCTGGTGTCTTAGCATGGCAGTGAATTGGAGTAGCAAAGTTTAAAATGGGGACAAAGACTGTCCTGGCAAAAGGAAGAAGGCATTGGTCCATCCTCTCCCTTACCCAGTAACCCAATACTTGGGGAGACACTGTAATATCTTTAAAAGTCTTGGGATTGGATTGAGAGCCAGGCCTAGAGACGGGGGGTCCTAGGTTCAAATCCGGCCTCAGACACTTCCCAGCTGTGTGACCCTGGGCAAGTCACTTGACCCCCATTGCCTACCCTTACCACTCTTCCACCTATAAGTCAATACACAGAAGTTAAGGGTTTAAAATTAAAAAAAAAAAAGATAAGTCTTGGGATTGGAATCAAGATATCCGGATTTGAGTACTAGTTCCCACATTTGTAGCCAAGTGAATATGGGCAAGTCACAAACTTCTTGATACTAAATTTCCATTTTCTGTACTAGGAAGCTGCTAATACTTGTGTAGTGAGACTGGATTCATTTTCCTTAATCGAGACCAGCTCCACCTCCACCTCAGGGATCCCACATACCCCAGATGGGCAGGGAAGTGCCTTTTCAAAATGTAATCTTCTGGGAGCCCACATTCCAATGTGTTCCCTCTCCCCCACAGTGATTAGTGATTAGCACCCTGGTTCCATATAACCAATTAACATAGATCAACTTTTG
>NW_025371460.1:920-8195 GCF_016433145.1 Gracilinanus agilis | reverse complement strand
TGTATAGTATTGGGATTAGTTGCTCTTTGAATGTCTGATAGAATTCATTTGTGAATCCATCAGGCCCTGCCGACTTTTTCTTAGGGAGTTCTTTGATGGCTTGTTCAATTTCTTTTTCTGATATGGGATTATTTAGGTATTCTATTTCTTCTGCTGTTTATCTAGGCAGTTTATATTTTTGTAAATATTCGTCCATATCTCCTAAATTGTTATATTTATTGTCATATAATTGGGCAAAATAATTTTTAATGATTGCCTTAATTTCCCCTTCATTAGAGGTGAGGTCTCCCTTTTCATCTTTGATACTATCAATTTGGTTTTCTTCTTTCCTTTTTTTTATTAGATTGACCAGTACTTTGTCTATTTTATCTGTTTTTTCGAAGTACCAGCTTCTAGTCTTATTTATTAATTCAATAGTTCTTTTACTTTCGATTTTATTAATTTCTCCCTTGGTTTTTAGTATTTCTAATTTAGTTTTCATCTGGGGATTTTTAATTTGCTGACTTTCTAATTTTTTGAGTTGCATGCCCAATTCATTGATCTCTGCCCTCCTTAATTTGTTAATATATGCACTCAAGGATATAAATTTCCCCCTGAGTACTGCCTTGGCCGCATCCCACAGAGTTTGGTAGGATGTCTCATCATTGTCCTTTTCTTCAATGAAATTGTTGATTGTTTCTATGATTCCTTCTTTGACAAATTGGTTTTGAAGAATCATATTATTTAATTTCCAATTAGTTTTTGATTTTCCTGTCCAGGTGCCCTTACTAATTATTATTTTTATTGCATTATGATCTGAGAAGGTTACATTTATTATTTCTGCTCTTTTGCATTTGTTTGCAATGATTCTATGCCCTATTACAATGTCAATCTTTGTGAATGTGCCATGTGCAGCTGAGAAGAAGGTGTATTCCTTTTTGTCCCTATTTATTTTTCTCCACATATCAATTAGATCTAATTTTTCTAGGACTTCATTCACCTCTCTGACCTCTTTCTTATTTATTTTTCGGTTTGATTTATCTAGATCTGACAGAGGAATATTTAGATCTCCCACTAGTATGGTTTTACTATCTATTTCCTTCTTGAGCTCTGCCAGTTTCTCCTTTATGAATTTGGGTGCTATGCCACTTGGTGCATATATATTGAGCAGTGTTATTTCCTCATTGTTTATACTGCCTTTAATCAGGATGTAATGACCTTCCCTGTCTTTTTTAATCATATCTATTTTGACTTTGGCTTTGTCAGAAATCATAATAGCCACTCCTGCCTTCTTTTTCTCATTTGACGCCCAGAAGATTTTGCTCAAACCCTGAACCTTAAACTTGTGTATGTCCACCCGCCTCATATGTGTTTCTTGCAGACAGCATATGGTGGGATTTTGGTTTCTAATCCACTCTGCTATTTGCTTACGTTTTATGAGAGAGTTCATCCCATTCACATTCAGAGTTATAATCATCAGTTGTGCATTTGCTGACATTTTCGAATCCTCCCCTCTTCCTACCTCCTTTTTCCTTATACTTTTTCCTTTTAAATCAGTGGTTTGCTATTGAGCCGCTATACCTTATCCCCTCCCTTGATTAACTTCCTTTTCTACCCCCTCCCTTATTTTTCCCCCTCTTTTTGTTTTTAAAAGCCTTATGAATTCTCTCCCTCTTCTCCCCTCCCTTTTTTTGACCTCCCCACTCCCCTGCTCCCCTTGGTTTATCCCTTCTAAGTTTCTCAGAAGTATTAGATAAGAGTTTTATGTCCCAATGGATAGTATAGCTACTCTTCCCTCTCCGGGTTGATTACACTAAGAGTAAGGTTTGATTATTACCTCTTAATGCTCTCTTCGTCTCCTTTTTATAATAGTATTTGTCCCCTCTCCCTCCCATGCCCTCTTTGTGGGTAATAGAATATCCTATTTTCTTATTCACTCAAGTTTCTCTTGGTGTCCCCTGCTATTCACCCCCTCTTTCCCATCCCCCATGTCAACTTAGATTATTTAGTGTTCCACGCTCACCCTGTGAATTATTCTTCTGATTACTATAATAGTGAATAGAGTTCACTACAGAGAATTATACATAACATTTTTCTACATAGGAATACAGATAATTAGATCTCACTGAGGCCCTTAAAAAGGCAAATTTAAAAATTATAAGTTTTCTTTCTTTCCCTTCTGTATCTTATTTACCTTTTCATGTTTCTGTAGATTTTTGTAGTTGGATATCAAACTTTCCATTTAGCCCTGGTCTTTTCTGTGCAAATACCTGGAATTCTTCAATTTTTTTGAATGCCCATACTTTCCCCTGGAAATATGTAATCAATTTTGATGGGTAGTTGATCCGTGGTTGCAGGCCCAGCTCTCTTGCCTTTCTGAATATCGTATTCCAAGCCTTGCAATCTTTTAGAGTGGAGCCTGCCAGATCCTATGTGATCCTGATTGGTGCTCCTTGATATTTGAATTGTTTCTTTCTGGCTTCTTGTAAGATTTTTTCTTTCGCTTGGAAACTCTTGAATTTGGCAATTATATTTCTGGGTGTTTTCTTTTCTTGATCGAATGTCGCAGGTGTTCTATGAATCCTTTCAATATCTATATTGCCCTCTTGTTGTTGTAGGACTTCAGGGCAATTTAGCTGAATTATTTCTGTTAGTATGGAGTCCAGGTTTCTATTACTTTCTGTTTTTTCTGGAAGACCAATTATTCTCAAATTGTCTCTTCTAGACCGGTTTTCTTGGTCTGTCACTCTCACATTGAGATATTTCATGTTTCCTTCTATTTTTTCAGTCTTTTGACTTTGTTTTATTTGTTCTTGTTGTCTTGAGAGATCATTAGCTTCTACTTGCTCAATTCTAGCCTTTAGGGATTGATTTTCGGCTATAATCTTTGGGTTTTTGGCTATGATCTTTTTATTTTCGGCTATAATCTTCTGGTTTTCGGCCATAATCTTCTGGTTTTCGGCCATAATCTTCTGGTATTCCTTTTCAATCTGGTCATTTCTGGTGTTCAATTTGCTTATCAGCTCATTTGGTTTCTGAACCTCATTTTCCAATTGCAAGATTCTACCTTTTATACAGTTATTTTCTTGCCAGATCTCTTCCATTTTCCTCAAAATCTCAGTTTTGAACTCTTCCATAGCTTGTGAGGAGTTTTCCTTATTTGAGGAGGGTCCTGATGCTTGTTTGTTCTCCTCCTCTGTTTGCTCGGTTGTCTGGATTTTCTCTGTGTAAAAGTTGTCGAGTGTTAAAGACTTCTTTTTCTTATTGTTAATCTTTATCTTCTGAACTTCCTGAGAATGGGTAGCCATTGTTAGCCCAGCAGCTTCTCAGGTTTATCCTCGCACTCAGGGTTCTGTCCAAGGTCAAGCCCCCTGGTGGACCCCCTTGCTTGCTCGTCTGCTGGAGGTTTCTTTACAAGTCTCAGGGCGCTGCTTCTACAGTCTTATACCCGTCTGCACTGGTTCCCCACTCAGGGTTTCAGAGCTTTAGCTTTTGGCTGTGTCTGCCTCCACCCACGCCTCTGCCCGTGCCTGTGCTCTGAGCCAGTGCTCTGAGCCCTGCGTCCGCTCCTGGTGCCCTGCTCCCATGCTCAAATTTTGTGTGAGTTCGTTAGCTTTTTGGGGTCCTAAATCTTGCTGTTCTCAGGAACAGGCCCCGGAGCTGCCAATGACTCGATGGGTGCCCCAAACTTGCTCTCTTTCTTTTTAGCTGGCTTCGGCGCTATAGGTATTGTGTGTGGAGGGGGTCGGGGAGGGGTGGTTGCTCAGCCCGAGATTTAGTGAGAGCTGTTTCACCCCTTTGTAGCATGGAAATGCCTCGATTCCATGTACCTTCCATGCTGTGCCCTTTTGTGGGGTTCCTCCGTTCGTTTGGACTTGTTTTTATGTCCCCTTGAGGAGTTTTGTGTGTTTTGGTCAGGAGAGGTTAAGAGCTGCTTCTTACTCTGCCGCCATCTTAACCCAGAACCTTCTTTCTTACTTTTTATTAGATTAACCAGTGCTTTATCTATTTTAGTTGTTTCTTTCAGAGTACCATCTCTTAGTCTTATTTATTAGTTCAAAAGTTCTTTTACTTTAAATTTTATTAATTTCTCTTTTAGTTTTTAGGTTTTACAATTGAGTTTTTATCTGGTGATTTAAAAATTGTTCTTTTTCTATTTTTTTAATTCGTCAGCCCAATTCATTAATATCCTCTTTGTTTTATTGGTAGAGGCATTCAGTAATAAAAATTTTCCCTCTGATTAATGCTTTGGCTATATCCCATAGGTTTTGATATATGGTCTCCTCAATGTCATTCTCTTTAATGAAGTCCATAATTATTTCTATGATTTCTTCTTTGACCCACCTGTTTTGAATAATTAGATTATTCAGTTTCCAGTTAATTTTAAATTTGCCTTTCCATGAATGCTTGTTAACTATAATTTCATCACATTATGATCTGAAAAAAGTTGCATTCATTATTTTTGTTTTTCTTCCTTTGTGTGCAATATTTCTAGGCCCTAGAACATGACTGATCTTTGCATATGTGCCATGTACTACTGAAAAGAAGGTATATTCCTTTTTTCCCTGTTCATTTTCTCTAGATATCTATTAACTCTAATTTTTATAGTATTTCTTTCACTTCCCTTACTTTCTATTTCTTTTTTGGTTTGATTTATTTAGTTCTAAAAGGGGAAAGTTGAGATCCCACACTAGTAGGCTCTTACTATATCCTCCTTGAGCTTCTTCAATTTTTCCTTTAGAAATCAAGATGCTATACCATTTGGTGCATAAATGTTTAGTAATGATTTTACTTCATTGTTTATAGTACCCTTTAGCAAAATGTAATTTCCTTCCTTATCTCTTTTAATCAGATCAGTTTCTATTTAGGCATTGTCTTGTATCATGATTTCTACTCCTGCTTTTTTTTACTATAGTTGATAACATAGTAAATTCTGATCCAACTTTTTACTTTAATCTGTCTATCACCCTACCTCAAATGTGTTTCTTATAAACAACATATAGGAGGATTCTGGTTTTTAATCCACTCTGCTACCAACAGCCTTTTTATAACCTTTGACTATTTATTAATTGGGGAATGACTGATATTTTTGTTGTGGGGGATACTTGAGTTGAACCGCAGATTTGGGACAAATACCCTTTGCAAGAATGCAAGACACCATAACTTAGCTTAGAAATAAAAAGAGAAAATTATTAATTTGGAATTCATGTTGAAATGACCAGGAGAACAGTGCTGATGGAGCACTGCCTCCTAGAGGGGATGTGTCCTGGGTCTTTTATATCTTTTATACAACATGGGCTGCTGGCTTAAAAAGGATGATGGAATGGAATGAGGTTAGGCAGAAGTGAGGAATGTTCGTTATCTGACTGGGGCTAGAGTAATGTTTTGTGTTCCAAAGACATCGACAGTGGTTGGGCATAGTTCATGGGACAAGTAGATGTCCTAGATTACAGTCAGATGGTATCAGAGTATAACCAGAAGATGAATATTTGTTTCAATCTCAAAATCTAGGGGAGAATCCAAGAGGAATATTTCTCTCAGGGTTCTTTCCTTATCATGAATCACTGATGCCCAGAGTCACCTTTTCCTCAGCATTAACAAGAATATAAGGAAGGAAAGGAATTTTCCTGCTTTCTGTTGGACCTAAAATATTTCTAGTTTTTTTTACATATTTCACTAAGTTTTCTATACATTTGAGAAATGAGCAGTTTATCAGAGAAATTTGCTTTAATATTTTTCATAGTTAAGATTACTTTGTATTTTACATTCTATCTACATCTCCCCATTTATCCTATTCTCTCCTTTCAAACTGTCCATTTTCAAAAGTCCATTCTGACTTCTACCTTCCCCATTCTACCCTCTCTTCAGCCTGTCTCCCATAATTTCTCTTTTCTTATCTAGATGTTCAGGCTCCCCAAGGACTAAAACCATTATAAGGGGACATTAGTGGAGGAGGTAGAGGGACAAGTCCCCCAAATCCTTAAAGTAATAGTAGTTATTAATATTAGAAACAGTTATCCAGTAAATTAGCTGGTCATTTAGCAAGAGGAATGCATTGTCAATGGAGAAAATTTCAGGGTTTGTTGATATACAACTAATTTCAACATATCTGTCAAAAGTCTCTTAATCCACAGAAGAAACCTCCTATCGAGGTTTTGTGAGAGTATATGGTCATGGCATATGGGAGGTGGAAGTATGAAATCTCAACATATGGAAGCAAGGAGGAATAGTAGTATCATTCAAATAATGGGTTCATTTACATATCATAGTAGAAAAATTATCACTTAAAATATTTTCTTCCTTATATTTTTTTTAATTTGACAAATCCCCACACATGATTTTTTTGACTGATGCATTTGATTCAGTGAATTCACATACACAAAACTTAAGCCAGGATAGGGCAAAGTTGGTGTTAGCTATAAACATCCTGTATTTAGCATCACAGGATTAATAGACAGTTCAATATCATTAACTGACAGGGGAGGAAATAGATTCAGAGAAGAAACGATTTTCCAAAGGTAACACAAGTAATGAAGATATAGAACTATAAAAGCTACATATTCTGACTATAAATCCAGAGATCTTTCTTTTTTAAGTAACTGTGCATGAACCTGTTATGTTCAAATAGCAGTGGACATATTTGGCAAGGATTTTTTAGTTCTCAGGTTTTATTTTTCCTTGTATTTTTCAAGAATTAAAATGCGAGTCATTAGAATGTGAGTCAACTATATGGATTAATAGAGGAAAATATGATTGTATCAAAATAGGTGCCTTTTTATTGGGCTTGATGTTGAAGGTTAGAACACAGATACCAGACACTTATGTGATAATACTAATGTAAAATGTCTTATAAATAATAATGAAGAGTATTATTTGAAGAGTACGTAGTATATGCTTTATTGTCCACATTTTGCAGTTGGAAAAACTAAGGTTCAAAGAAGTGAATTCAAAGGTCAGATAGTAAACCAGATCTTGAAATCAGGTTCTCTAACTTCTACTAATAACCTTTTCTCTACTTAACAAATATTTACTTTATTTGATGTATGATTATGTGTAAGACTAAGGCTTTAAAGATTCTCTAGTTAAAAATGCTATTTTCAATTTCCTATCTCCCCAATTATATTATTTCTTTGATCTTTTTATCTCTCTGTCTCTTTCTCTCTGTCTCTCTCTCTGTGTCTCTGTCTCTGTTTCTGTCTCTGTGTCTCTGTGTCTCTGTGTCTCTCTCTGTCTCTCTCTGTCTCTCTCTTTCTCTCTCTCTCTCTCTCTCTCTCTCTCTCTCTCTCTCTCTCTCTC
>NW_025371460.1:0-863 GCF_016433145.1 Gracilinanus agilis | reverse complement strand
CTCTCTCTCTCTCTCTCTCTCTCTCTCTCTCTCTCTCTCTCTCTCTCTCTCTCTCTCTCTCTCCTGGAAGTATTCACACATTAGTAGGATTTGGACATTTCGAAAGCTGCAAAATTAAAGTTTCATTAGCATTCTGCATTTTAACAACTCCTTTCCAGTCAAGTCTCCACACAAATGGTAAGATCTGAAAAATAGCCCTAGGTTTTGAATTGTGAATGAAAAATTTGTTTGGGGGGCTAGGCTTCTAAAAGTTGCCAACAGTTCTCTTGTTTGATGGCAGCTATTAGGAAACTATAACAATTACCTTTTGTGGAAAGATGATCACATTTCCAGCTCTGAACAAAATATTGAATTCATAACTATTATTCTACATGGTCATTCATTATCTATCAAAAGGCAAAATCCAGAATAATAAATATTTTATTTTTGTCTTCGTATTTAGCCTTTTGATAGATAATGAATGACCATGTAGAATAATAGTTGACTTTTAATTGTATAGCAGTCTCCTGGAAAGGCATTCTTCATCTTCATTTAACAATCAGTCTGGGCAATATCCAAGTTGGCAGAATACTATGACAAAAGAAGTTATGAACCTCAAATATCATTTTTATGTGCATTCTTTCATTCATTATCATTCTTTCAACAAAAATCAATTAGATGATTGTTACATGTAGAATATTACACTAGATGTTAATGGGAAAGAGACACATGAAATTTAGAGAAAAGAATCCTCATGTTAAATTTTATGCAATGATAGTTCATATTTATTTTGCTCCCCTTCCTTCTTTCCTTCCTTCCTTCCTTCCTTCCTTCCTTCCTTCCTTCCTTCCTTCCTTCCTTCCTTCCTTTCTTCTTTCCTTCCT
>NW_025371459.1:578-6856 GCF_016433145.1 Gracilinanus agilis | reverse complement strand
TTAGCCTCTGCTGTAAAGCACTTAAATATGAAGCAATTTGGCAATCACCTCCTAAGAGTGATTCATAAACAGCCTTACAAATTTTTGCTTGTAGTGGAACATGTCCAAACAGCATCTCATTCGATGATATATTTAGATCTGCTCTTGGTCTATTACAAAGGTAAAACAAAGCTATGGGAAGAATATCTGGCTATTTAAGATGAGTTTCAGCACAGAGTTTCCCAACCATAGTCTTGAGTTCCCTATTCATACGCCCCACTTGACCTGAACTTTGCAGGTGATAAGGAACATGATATTTAGATGTTATTCCTAGATTCTCATAGACTCTTCTAAGGATATCTTGAGTGAAATGAGATCCCTTATCTGAATCTATGGTTAAAGGTACACCAAATATAGGCACAATTTCCTTGAGTAATACTTTCACCACAAAACTAGCTGTGTTGGTATTTCATGGAAAAGCTTCAGGCCACTTACTTAGTCTATCAACTCTCACAAGACAATACTTATATTTTCCAGCTTTAGGCATACATATATAATCAATCTGTAAACTCTCAAATGGACAATATGCTAAAGGTCTACCACCCAATCCTTTCTTTCTGAATGCACTTTGATTGAAATTTTGGCAGACTGAACAAATATTACAGATCTTATTTGCAACAGTACTTATTCCAGGAGCAACCCATTGCCTCTTGATGGAATCTACAACAGCTGGTGTACCAAAATGACCTTTTGTGTGGATGGCTTGACACAAATAGGTATACAAATCTTTTGGTAACAATGGTCTTCCTGTATCAATAAACCACATCCCATGTTCTTTTCTAGTTCCAAATTTATCCTTCCATTTCTGGATATCTGAGTCTACATAAGATTTTCTAGATCATCAGAATCAATAGATCCTAAATTTATTACATAAACTGGAGCTTTCTGGGTAGCATACTTGGTAGTGATATCAGCTTTGTGATTTCCTTTAAAGACAGAATCTTTACCACTAGTATGACTCCAACAATGGATTACTGCCAGCTCTTTGAGTTATTATTCCTGCAAGAGCTATTGGTTTTCCCAATGCAGTAATAAAACGTCATTGTTTCCAGATCTTTCCTATTGCATGGCAAACAGAGAATGCATATCAAGAGTCAGTGTAAATATTTGCCTTTTTACCTTTTTACATTCAGCTAGAAGACAGGCTTGCTTTAGTGCCACTAATTCTGAACCCTGTGCACTAAGATTACCAGGTAATGAGCCATACCACAGTGTCTCAAATTCTGTGACAACTACAGCTCCAGTACATTTGATTCCATTACGCAAATATGATGATCCATCTGTGAATAATACCAAGTCTGGATTTTTGATTGGAGTGTCTTTTAAATGCCTATCCTAGGCATATCCACAAGATCTACTACCTCAACACATTCATGCAATGGTTCATCATTTTTAGGCAAATCTGGAAGAAGAGTAGCTGGATTTAATATGCTACACTTCAATTGGATATTCTCACTACCTAAGAGAATAATTCCATACTTAAATATTTGTTGGTCAGAATATGCTTGAGTACAACACTTCCCCATAAGTGCCTCTGTTTGATGTGAACAATAGACTGTTAAAGGACATCCCAAAACTAGATCAGCTGACTTCTGGACTAACACTGCTGCTGCTGCTGCCCCCTGCTTAGACAGGATACTGTACAAGCAGCTATTGGATCTAATTGATAGCTGTAGTATCCAGTTGGACAAAAACTTTGTCCTAGAGTCTATATCAGCACACCAGAAGCTATACCTTTTGTTTCATTGACAAATAGCTGAAAAGGTTTCTCATAGTCTGGGATTCCTAATGCAGGGGCAGATAAAATAGCTTCTTTCAGCTTATATAAGGCTAAGCATTGTTGAGGCTTCAGTTTCAGAGGTTCTGGTTCTGTATTCCTGGTCAGATCTGTCAAACACAAACAGTGATCTCACTATATCCAGGAATCCATTGTCTATAGAAACCAGTAGTTCCAAGAATAGCTCTGCATTGTTTTCTAGTTTTGGGTGCATTCAATTTCTGGATGTCAGCTATTCTCTTTTGAGTGATACTTCTGGAACCCTCTGACAACACAAATTCAAGATAATATACATGAGGCAAAACCCACTGTAATGTTGCCTTGCAGTTTTTATGCCCTTGTTTGTATAATTCAATCAAAAGAATCTCGCTATCCCTAAGACACACCTTTGCATTTGGGGATGCTAGAAGAATATCATCCACAAAATGCACCAATTTACTCTCTTTAAACTTAATCATTTTTAGCTCTCAATTTAGATTTTGAGAGAACTGACTAGGTGAGTCCGTATACCCCTGTGGAAGATGAGTCCAGGTCCACTGGATTTTCTCCCAAATGAAAACAAAGATCTTTTGAGAATTCTGATGAACTGGTATCAATAAAAACACAGAGCATAAATCTACCACAATGAAATATCTAGCCTGACTTGTAATGGAAGAAATTTTAGCAGCTGGACTTGGAACAACTGGATGAGCCTTGATGACATAATCATTTACATCTACATAATCTTGTAGATCTTGAATAAATTGGTCAACAGGTCAACAATTTTCATCCAATTTTGTCTTTATACGCAAAATTGGTATATTAAACTCAGAAAAGCACGGTGTTATTATCCTTTGTTGGATTGGGGACTAAATTATTGGTCTTATACTGTCTATTGCTTCCTTAGTCAAGGGATATTGAGGCACACAAGGAACTAGTCCTTCATTTGTCCTCACCCTGACTGTAGTAGTTGATTTTAACAACCCTACATCTGTGGATGATCTTGACCACAAATCCTTAGGTATATCCTCAAGTATTGGATAAATAGTACTTAGGTCATCCTTTGTACTGTTGGAATCTAAGAAAAGCAATGAAAAGGCCTTCAAAGATTCCTCTGGCAGATGCAAAGAAATGTCAGATTCAGTATATTGGATGTTACTCCGTAATTTACACAGCAAATCCCTTCCTAAAAGATTGATTGGACGTCCTGACATATAAAGGAAAGCATGTTCCATGGAAAGAGCTCCAAGGGTTGTCATTTTGGGTTGTAATTTAGCTACTTTCTGAGTTATGCCTGCAGCACCAACCACATCCATTGTACCAACAGCTCTATAATTCTCAGGAAATCTTTGCAAAACTTATATACTGGCTCCTATATCTACAAGAAGGTCATAAATCTGGTCTTCAATAGTTACAGACCCATGTGGTTTTGTACTATTGGGAGGTTAGAAAGCTTCCAATACTGGAGCTAAAACAGTAACATCAAAACAAAGCTCAGCTATTTCCTGTCTATCCAAGTTAACATCATCTTGAATTACACAATTTTCCCAGGGTTTTGCACCTTTGGTCCTTTTCACCTCTATTCTGGTATCGTTATCTCTATTTACAATCAAATTATCCTGAATTAAATTACAATTTCCAGTATTTTCCTTAATTACATAATTACTCAAATTTCTAAAACCTTTTACAACCCAATTTTTCTGTTTCTCACAATTATTTACAACACTAATCAAATTATTATCAACACCAAGTAAATCATCATCAATCTTAGTCAAATTATTACAAACACTAGTTAAATTACTACTAACAGTGGGTAAATTACCATTAACATTAGGTAAATTACCACTACCATTAATAACACCATTTAATTTAGTTAATTTAGCACTAATACCACTTGAAGTATCATTATTTCCCTTTAAATTACCATTTACATTGATAAAATTATCATTGATTCCATGCAAATTAACATTAACACTGATCAAATCATCACCATGATTAATTAAATTCTAATTATCACCAATTAAATCATTATTAACATTAAATACACCATTTCCATTATCCACAATCACATTATCATTATCTTTAACACATACAATTTCATCAATATTCACTTTATTCCCATTACCTTGATTAATTACTTCTGAATTTTGGGCACAACTTCATAATGAAGCTGTCCCTCCATTCAGGTTACCATGATTACCATTTCCCTGGACAACATGGCTGTATTTCAGTCTCTCTCAGGTCTTTATATACTCTTGCATTGTTGCCATATTGGGTACTTGAATACCCTGGCAATAGGCATTTGGACACTGAAAATTATTCTGTGCATTAAATCCATAAGTATTGCCATTATTCCAATTGTTCTATCTGTAACCATTATTATATCCATTGTATCTATTACTAAATCTTTGTCTATTAAATTGCCCTCTAATATCTACAGTCTTTCCCTAGATATCCAAACCTGTCACACAAAAAACACCGTCTTGGCCCTTGATATCTGTTGCTATTATTATTGCTACTCCTATAGGTGGTATTTCTCTTGTCAGATGTTTGTACTGCCCTCATTGCTGCTATAGCCTTGATCTCACCTATCTCCTTCTCTTTTGTCCTGTTATTTGCATCTTTTAATTGCTTACAGAGACTCAATCAACATATCTTTGACTTCAGAGTATCTATCCTTCTCCTTTCTGTAATTTTTTTAGTATTTCCCTCCATCCTATTCCCCTACTTTTATCCTACTCTCTCTCCTTTCATTCTGTCCCTCCTCAAAAGCATTTTGGTTCTGATTACCACATCCTCCAATCCACCATCCCTTCTATCAAGCCCCCTTTCTTATCCCTTTCCTCTCCTACTTTCATATAAGGTAGATTTCCATGACCAACTGCATATGTATATTATTCCCTCTGAGAGCCAGTTCTGATAAAAGATTCTAGTTCCCCTTCCCCACCTACACATTCTTCCCCATACACTGTAAAAACTTTCTTTCCTGTTTTACACTCGACCTCTCCCCCTTCTCCCAGTGCATGCCTCTTTTTCACCCCTTAATTATTATTTTTAGATATCTCATATCCATCATATCCAACTTATAACAGTGCCCTCATTCTAAGTATCATTTTTACAATTCTGCTAATAATAATATGATAATGTCTAATATCATATATGCAATATAGTAATAATAATAATAATACTTTCTTAGGAGTTACAAATAAAGAGCTTTAACATTAAAACCCTAAGGATTTCTCTTTCCTTCTTACCTTTTTTTTAATGCCTCTCTTGAGCTTTATGTGTGAATATCAAAATTTTATTCCCCTTTGGTACTCTATTGCATTGAATATTCATTTTCCCTCTAGAGAATTATACTCAGCTTTGCTAGGTAGCTGATTCTTGGTTGTAATCCTAGCTTCTTTACCTTCCAGAAAATCATATTCCAAATTCTTTAGAGACTGTATATTAATTTATCATTATTTATTAAATTATAAGTTGTGATCCAGAGGAAGAAAAGGCACCAGACACCTTAACCACCTTTCCCCAACACCCTAAAGCCCTACCCACATATACCTACTCACTCCAGAATTCCAAGGAAAATAAAACCACTTTGTCCCTGTACTCCAATTAAGGCTATTTATGATGTTCATTTCCCAAATCTCCTTGATTGGAGCATTCTGACCTTACTCTAGATAAGAGGCAGGTCTACTGGATGCCAGGAGTCACGAGAACTTTAGGAGTCATGTTCACTTTTTTCTGCTATGCTATCTTGGGCTTGTTTACAGATAAACAAAGAGCTTGAATCCACTCTTATTCAGCAAGGACCAGGGATAGAGGAAGGGTGTAGACATACATTGTAGCTTCAATATTTAGCTTAAACTCTTTCCCTTTAGACAACAAAGGTTATCTTGGGGTGAAAAGAAGGGGTACAAGGCTAGTGTCCATTTTCCACAACAAGTCCTTGTGCACTTTAATGTTGAGCCTGATAAATCTTGCATTATTCTGATTGTAGTGCCTTGATATTTGAATTGTTTCTTTCTGACTATTTGTGATATTTTTTCCTTAACCTAGGAGCTCAGAGAGTTGGTCATAATATTCCAGGGAGTTGTCCTTAGAGAATCTCTTTCAGGTGAAAATTGCTGGATTCTGAATTCCTTTGTTTTCTATTTTATTCACCAGTTCTAAAATATCAGGGCAATTTTCTTAATATTTCTGTGAAAGATTATGTCTATGCCCTTTTTTATTATACTTTTCAGAGGGTCCAATAATTCTTAAATTGTCTGTCCTCTCTATTTTGCAGATCAGTTATTTTTCCAATGAGATATCTCACATTTTCTTGAATATTCAATTCTCTTGATTTTTTTCTTGATTCTTTTTTTTTTTACATTTATTAATATTCATTTTTAACATGGTTACATGATTCATGCTCCTCCTTTCCCCTTCAACCCCCCCACCGCACCCCCCCTACCCATGCGCATTTCCACTAGTTTTGTCATGT
>NW_025371459.1:0-523 GCF_016433145.1 Gracilinanus agilis | reverse complement strand
GTTGCATTGGTGTGGTAGTTTCGAGTCTACACCCTCAATCATGTCCACCCTGACCCATGCGTTCATGCAGTTGTTTTTCCTATATGTTTCCTCTCCTGCAGTCCCTCCTCTGAATGTGGGTAGCATCTTTACCATAAATCCCTCAGAATTGTCCTGGGTCATTGCATTGCTGCTGGTTCAGAGGTCCATTACATTCGATTTTACCACAGAATGTCAGTCTCTGTGTATAGAGTTCTTCTGGCTCTGCTCCTTTCGCTCTGCATCAGTTCCCGGAGGTCTCTCCAGTTCGCCTGGAACTTCTCCAGTTTATTATTCCTTTTAGCACAATAGTATTCCATCACCCGCATATACCACAGTTTGTTCAGCCATTCCCCAATTGAAGGACATACCCTCCTTTTCCAATTTGTTGCCACCACAAAAAGCGCAGCTATGAATATTTTCGTACAAGTCTGTTTATCTATGATCTCTTTGGGGTACAAACCCAGCAATGGTATGGCTGGGTCAAAGGGCAGGCATTCTTTTA
>NW_025371458.1:676-8398 GCF_016433145.1 Gracilinanus agilis | reverse complement strand
ATATATATACATATATATATATATCTTTTTGTCAAATGATGCTTTCTCTAATGAAGGGATAGAAAGGAGGGAGAGAGTTACCTGGGTATTTTAATGTAATAAATAAATAAATTTAAATTAATAAGCATTTATTCAGTGTTTATTATATACCAGGCACTGTGCTAAATGACAGAGATACTAAAAGAGGCAAAAGAGAGTACCTGCCCTCAAGGAACTTACAACCTAAATGGGAAATAACATGAAAAAAATAATTACAAAGCAAGATATTTACAGGATCAATAAGAAATAATTAGCAGAGGAAAGGCACTGCAATTAAGAGGGGTTGAGGAATACTTCCTATAAAAGGTAAACCTAAGTTAAGAAATCCTACTATTCAGGTGAGAGTAATAAATGTTGGAGGGGATGTGGTAAAATGGGGACATTAATGCATTGCTGGTGGAGTTGTGAACTGATCCAACCATTCTGGATGGCAATTTGGAACTATGCCCAAAGAGCTCTAAAAGACGCCTGCCCTTTGATCCAGCCATACCATTGCTGGGTTTGTACCCCAAAGAGATCATAGATAAACAGACGTGTACAAAAATATTTATAGCCATGCTTTTTGTGGTGGCAAAAAAACTAGAAAACCAGAGTATGCCCTTCAATTGGGGAATGGCTGAACAAATTGTGGTATATGCTGGTAATAGAATACTATTGTGCTCAAAATAATAATAAACTGGAGGAATTCCATGTGAACTGGAATGACCTCCAGGAATTGATGCAGAGTGAAAGGAACAGAATCAGGAGAACATTGTACACAGAGACTGATACACTGAGGTAAAATCGAATGTAATGGACTTCTGTACTAGCAGCAATGCAATGACCCAGGACAATTCTGAGGGATTTATGGAAAAGAACGCTACCCACATTCAGAGGAAGAACTGCAGGAGTGGAAACACAGAAGAAAAACAACTGCTTGAACACATGGGTTGAGGTGGACATGATTGGGAATATAGACTCAAAACAACCACACCAATGCAACTATCAATAATATGGAAATAGGTCTTGATCGATGACACATGTTAAAACCAGTGGAAATGTGCTTCAGCTATTGGGGGGGGTGAAGGGGGTGAAGGAGAAAGTAAGAGCATGAATCATGTAACCATGGAAATTTTTTCTTAAAAAAATAATAAAAAAATAAAATAAAATTCTAGACAAGAAATAAATAAAGGTATTGATATGGTTCCCCCCCCAAAAGAAATCCTGCTATTACAGGAGGAGAGATAGAGAATAGCTGCTTTAAGGGTGGAAAGATTCAAGGAAGATTTCTTTAAGATAAAAGAAATGTGAGGATGTTTGTAGATGGGGATTAAGGAGTCAATGGAATGGGAAAGTTTCCAAGTAAGAGCCAGGGTATGATCAGTACCAGTCACTTGAACATGTCCAGTTGCATGCTGGAGCTGGCTGGGACCAACTCTGGAGAGATGATTATTAAATTTTCAGTATGAGCATTTACATCTCAGAAATCTGCAAATGCTAGAAATCAGAGCCTGATTTATTGCCTAGACTTAAGAAAGTGATCGATAAAATGTTTAAAATGCAGATTAAACTTGAAAGTGTGTCATGCATATGCTTTTTTTTTCTTTCTGGGAATAGGCTGTTAAACACTTACCAGGCTCACCTCTGAATCAGAGGTACAAGTAAAAGGAGTTAGTTAGCCCTGACCACTTTAGCCTCAGAAAAGGGGGAAGGGAGGATGGGCAAACCCAGATGCTTCCTCCAACTCTATAAAATATGACCATATATAATTGTTCCCATAATGTTCTAACTCCCCTTTCCTCCATTGCCAGGAAAGGCAAACAGTGGGGTTTACACTGGCTGGTGTAAAGGAAAGACAGAAAAACTCCTACCACAAAAACATTTGGTTACTCAATTCTACTCCCTCACTCTCTGGAGAAAAAAATACATTGATTTCTGTGTTTTCACTATTGATACATCTCCTTTCCCTAAAATGAATTTGACGTGCTATATGATGAGTAAAGAACCAAATGAAGGACTATGAAACATTGGTTCCATTCCCAGATCTGTCATATACTTATCTATGTGACCTTGAACAAACCACAATCTCTCGCTACCATTTTCATCCTCTGTAAAATGGGAATAATAGTTCCAGTCCAACACATTTCTTAGAATTATTGTGAGGATCAAATATACATGGAAATTGCTTTATCTTTCTCTCACTCCTTGCCAGTCCCTAAACCCCTCCATCCCCACAAATCAGTTGATAGATATTATCAATTCTATCTCCACAACACATCTTGGATTTGTTCATTATTTCCTACTTATTCTGTATATAGTTTGTTTTGTGTGTATTGCATCATCTCCACCATCAGATTGCAAGCTTCTTGACATCAGGAACTGTCTGATTTTTGCCTCTTTTTATATCTTCAATGCTTAGTAAAGCACCTGGCATATAGAAGATGCTTAATAAAAATATTTTTTATTTTCTCCTCTTCATTCCTCGGGCCCCCACCCTAGGTCATGCCCTCATTACTTCTCACCAGGACTATTGCAATAATCTCCTAATTAGGCTCTCTACTTCCAGTTCCGACCTCAAATCAATCCTCCACTAGGAACCAAAATAATTTTCCTGAAGCATAAATCTGACCAAGTCAACTTCCCTACTCAAGAATTATTAGGGACTCTTCATTATCTCTGCAACAAGATTCAAGCATTTACGCTTAGCATTTAGAAACTGGCTTCAGCCTATTTTTCTTAACATAGTTCACATTTCTCCCCTAAAATGGCCTTTCAGAAATAGAGCTCTGGGCCTGGAGTCAGGAAGACCTGTTTTGAAATCCAGTCTCAGATCTTTATTAGTTATGTAGCCCTGGGCAAGTCATTTAACTCTGTTGGCCTTAGTTTCCTCATCTTGAAAATGAGCTGAAGAGGAAATGGTAAACCACTTCAGTGTCTCTGCCAAGAAGATCCCAAGTTGGGTTACAGAAAGTATGACATGAGTGAAGACTAAATAACAAAAACAAGCCTTCCCTAACACTCTATCTCTCACCTCCATGTGTTGATAAAGGGCTACCTCCTATACCTGGAATGTACTTCACTTTTACCTCTTAGCTTTCTTTAAGACTCAGATAATATGCCACCTCCTATAGGAAGCTTTTTTGATGACCTCCCCTATCATTCCTCTCTCTAAAAAAAGCATGAACCTCAAGGGCAGGAACAATTTTCTATTTTTGTTTTTGTATTCTCAGAATCTCATATACTGTCTTACATACAGTAGGCACTTGATAAATGTTGATTAGATTAGAAATGCAAGGGGTTTTTATTATTAAAAGCAGAAAAAAACAGGTCAAGCAACGATTTGGATTGTTTTTCTCCCATGGTTGAACTTAACTAATCGAGTGGTTTGGTCTCTTAAAGATTACTTCTCCCTCATTCCCTTTGCCCCCATTTGTCTCTCATTCCACATCACCCCCATTGGGGAGTTTGTCAGTTCAAACCCACATCCTGTTCATTTCCATTTTCAATAAGACGAGAAGTGACATGGGTGGTTTTTGTGATATAGTGGCCTCCTTTCTGGATGGAAATCTTTTGTACACAAACCAACAATGTGTTACCCAAAAGTCACAAATCAGTTTGTGGTAAGCAAATTTTAATCCACAGACATGAACTTAGATCAAATCTTGGTCTTTGGAGGAATGACACTATTATGTTTTCCTATTCAGGCAGCTAAATAGCTAGAGAGCCAGGCCCAGAGTCAAGAAGATATGTGTTCAAATCTAGCATTAGGTACTTAATAGTGACCCTGGGCAAGTCACTTACATTCTGTCTGCCTCAGTCTCCTCAGCTGTAAATGGGGGTGATAACAATGCCAGTCTCCAAAGGTTGTTGTGAAGATCAAATAAACCCCTTCCTCTTCTTTACTTTCTTCAAAGCTCAGTTCTGATGGCTTCTTCTTCCTTAATCTTTCCCAGATTTCCCCCTTCTTCCCTGATGAAAGTATTCTCTTCCTCCTCAAATTTTCCTAGAGCCCTTAGACTGAATCTCTCTTTTACCCCTTACACCTCACTACATTGTCACATAAGTTGTTACTTTTCATTTCCTTCCCTGGCAGAATGTAAGCCACACAAAGACAGCTACTGTTATTTTTCATCTCTGCATCCTTAGCACCTAAAAGAGTGCCTTACTTACACAGAGTCACTTAGTGTTTGCTGAAATGAATCCTTGAGTCATCTAGTCCACTTTGTGTCCAAAAATAAATATTAGAACTAAAATAGCAAGGTCCTCAGGCTGAAAGGAAGTTTAATTTAAATTCTGTAGTGTATAGGCAACAGTATTTCATCAACTTATAGAGACAGAAAGGGATTTAGTCTAACTTCCTTATCTTAAAGGTGAGGATACCGAGGAACAAAGTAGGTTGTAGGCTTGCAGATCGATATGTTTTGAGATTCAATTTTTACCACTTTGCCACAGTTCGAATCGAGACCTTTAAATATTGGAAGATGGTATTGGGTTCCAATGGTTTGAGTTAAGGTTGTTCACCAAGAACAAGGGCTAGAATCTGGGCTGGTAACTGTGTGTTTACTCTCTCCATTAGAGACTGCTGTCCAAGGTAGAGGAGAAAGGGCAGGAACTAGGATCAGAACAAGTAACTTAAATACAACTTTAGACCATAGACAAAGTCAAAAGCAGAGAAGAAAGAGGGATCTAACGTCCAAAACCCAAAACTATTGTGACTAAATCGAAGAGTTTAAATCACATCAATGAGCATTTTATTGAGTGCCTCCTTATGTGTCAAGTATTGTGCTTGGTGTAGTATATTTATTATGATTGTTTTCTATCTTAGAGCCCTCTCCATCAATCAATCAACAAACAGACATTTTAAAAATTATCTTTTGTCTTCCAGACACTGTGTCAGGTGCTAGGGATACAAAGCCAGAAATGAAAATAGTCTCTGTTTTCAATGAGTTTGCATTCTATCTGTAATATGTACATATATAAATATAAGTAAAAATATACATATGAAATAAATATAAAGTGATAGAGGCAGGAGCATCAAGATTAGGAAAACTTCAGGGAGGGGATGATCTGAACATAACTGTGAAGAAAACTACCAATTTCAACTCGACAGAGATGAAGAGAGAGTGAATTCCAGGCATGGAGGACAGGCAGCCTAAAGGCTCTAAGAGAGGAAATAGGGGGGTCACATGTGAGGAACCGCAAGAAGACTCTTTTGACTGAACCAACAAGTGTATGAAGGGGAATAATGTATAATAAAACTGAGAGGATAAAGCAGAACCATATTGTGAAGGGTTTTTCTATTTATGAACTCCATAAGGAGTAGCATGACATTTGTATACTTTTTGTTCTCTTTGTTAACTAGCACTGTTTCTTGCATAAGGTAGACATTTACCAAATATTTGTCAAATGGATGAATAAATGAGCAAAGGGACCATCATAAACCCTTATATCAAGTGTTTTTAAATCCCTTGGATTTTCTAGTTATGTGCATCCTTTAAGGGAGCTAGAAGAAGAGAGGCAAGACAAGCCCAGATAGCTGAGAATGACCTTTTTCCAAGATTCCCCCTCTTTACTACCAAACCATGTCCTTGAATGCATTTGCAGCCCTAGACTGGGGGCATTTCTTATCTTCCAAAGATATAGTGCTGCCTCTAAAAGGTTAACTTATTAACTGAGTTTTTCATTTCAGCTGGGAAGACAAGTTGTGCTTTTGTTCACAAATATGAAGGAAACTCTTTTTGTAAGTGCTTATTTGGATAGAGATAAGAGAGGGAAGAATAGGAGGATGAAGGGGAAGCTGGATTTTGAAAAACCCATCCAACTTCAGTAGAGTACAGATTTTGCAGCTACTATCACTGAAGCTTCAGGTCACAGCCCAGATGAAGCTAATAAGGTGGTGCTGTCAGGCTTTGAGCCAAGTTTACTTGGGTCTGCTCTCTGTCTCTTTCTGTCTCTATCTTTTTCTGTTGGTAGGTCTGTCTGTCTGTCTCTCTGTGTCTCTGTGCCTCCGTGTATGCTTCTCTTTTTCTGTCTTTTCTGATATTCTTAACATATGGAAAGGTAGTAGAAAAGCTAAAAATCTTTTGTGGAATCCTGTCCCTTTGTTGCCAGAAAATGAGAAACTGGAGGTGTCTTCTCCCAAGGCCACCGTAGGTCAAGGAACATGAGTGGGCAAACAAACAGGCAGACAGTTAAACTAATTGCAGTTCACCTCCTGCCAGAGTTCCCCTTTTCATCTGTTTAACTGACAGCCCAGATAAGAGGAGCTCGTTCAAGTGGCCCAGGTTGCTCAATAAACCACCCTCCTAACTGATGGAAGGCAACCCCCCCTTCACTATCCTTCCCTTCAAAACAGATTTCCTTTACAACTGTTCCTGATGCCCCACAGAAGAAAAAAAATCATATTTTTAGTTCACTTCACCATATTGTTTCTAATTATTCTTTAGGGGACATAGATTTTCTTTTTTTCATACACAAGTCATCCGTTTGACTTCTTGGTGGTTTACTCATGCCTCTGATGGAGGTGTCTGTGGTGGGATAGTTCAGTTAGGTAGTGAGCCTGATGGGATGAGGATATTTCTATTCCAGTTGGAGTTAGACTGAAATATATGTTTGGGGTCACAAACTATAATAAATCTAGCTGTCATCTAGAAAACATGGCCATTGCTCTTGGTCAGAAATAGAACAAGGCAAGAGAAACTGGATAGACCACTGAGGATAAATTTCTCTTTAGCTTACAGATGCTACCTTGAGGATAATCATAACTTTTATTTATATAGTGCTTTACCGACATTATTTCATTTGAATTTCATTTAACATACCTGAAAGATAAGTGCCATAGGTATCATTTCCCCAGTTTATAAATGTAACTAAAAAGTAGAACTGGGAAGAGTGACGTCTGTCTGAAGAGAACTTTCTCACCACCACTCAAATAGAAAGGCTGGGGGGAATGTTTTTTTTCCCAGACTACATCTTTTCTCCCCATTACTAGACTAGATTGGGGCATAACTTTCCCTTTAGTCACTGTGTTCTCCACTTCATTTCTTCTGAGATTTTGGGGGTGGGCTGGGGAGTTTCCTTCATTCAAAATGATCTGGCTCTGCAGACAACTATTCATGAGGTTTTAGCTTAGGGGCAATGGAGTGGCTCTACATAGCTTTTATTTTCTGTTTTAGAGAACTGAAGAATATAGCTTATTAATTTAAACCATCACTACTTTTCTTTCTCATAAAGGTCTATAAGCCCTTAGTTAGGGAACTCGACATTTGGCCAGAGATATAATTCTTTGACCTATTTAAGATCTGTATATTTAAGCTGGCCATTATTATTCCCACCCACCCCCATTTGTACTCTATGCAATAAGAGCCATCTATGACTCCGAAGCAATTAAGATCAATCTTATTTTAACTAGAAAATAGCTTAAAAGAAACAACAAAGTCTGGATTTAAACAAATCTTTTTGATTTGAAAAGGGAGGGAAGAAAGAAAAAGAGACACTTCAACAGCTCCAGGCTTAACCGTGTATCACCCTGCAGACACTGCTGATCTAACCACTCCAGGTGGACAGAAGATACTGATCCCTCTAGTGGAGTCTTGATAAATCCAGGACTTTCTTTCTTTCTTTCTTCCTTTCTTTCTTTCTTCCTTCCTTTCTTTCTTTCTTTCTTTCTTTCTTTCTTTCTTTCTTTCTTTCTTTCTTTCTTTC
>NW_025371458.1:0-594 GCF_016433145.1 Gracilinanus agilis | reverse complement strand
CTTTCTTTCTTTCTTTCTTTCTTTCTTTCTTTTTTTTTTTTCATAGTGTTTTTTTTTTAACATTTATTAATAATCATTTTTAACATGATTACATGTTTCATGCTCCTATTTTCCCCTTCACCCCCCGCACTCCCCCCACCCATGACCGACGCACTTTTCCACTGGTTTTGTCATGTGTCCTTGATCAAGACCAATTTCCCAATTGTTGGTAGTTGCATTGGTGTGGTAGTTTCGAGTCCACACCCTCAATCATGTCCGCCCCGACCCATGCGTTCAAGCAGTTGCTTTTCTTATATGTTTCCTCTCCTGCAGTCCTTCCTCTGAATGTGGGTAGCATCTTTACCATAAATCCCTCAGAATTGTCCTGGGTCATTGCATTGCTGCTGGTACAGAGGTCCATTACATTCAATTTTACCACAGTATATCAGTCTCTGTGTATAGAGTTCTTCTGGCTCTGCTCCTTTCGCTCTGCATCAGTTCCCGGAGGTCTCTCCAGTTCGCCTGGAACTTCTCCAGTTTATTATTCCTTTTAGCACAATAGTATTCCATCACCCGCATATACCACAGTTTGTTCAGCCATTCCCCAATTGAAGG
>NW_025371457.1:0-7788 GCF_016433145.1 Gracilinanus agilis | reverse complement strand
AGGAAGGGAAGAAAGGAGGGAGGGAGGGAGGAAGAGAGAAAAGAAAGAAAAATGATTCTTGCCTTCAAAAAGTTTACATTCATGTATTTTCTAAAGTATCAAAGTAAGAACCATTTACTGATTCATTCAGTCATTCATTTATCAAACATGTATTCTTAAGCACCTTCTTTGTGCAGAGCAGTCTCCCGTGTGTGCTGAAGAAGATAATGAGTTTAGAAAAGGCTCTATTTCTGCCTTTGTGCTTAGTCTTCTCCCACTCCCACTTTCTCTTTCTTGACTTCCAAATCCCACGCCTTTCCAAAGTGTCAAACTGCTCCTTACTCTGGCAGGACAAGATTGATTTGGACCCCACTGTCTGGCTTCTCCACTGGACAGCTTAGTGAAAACTGGAATCTGTCAAGAATGACAGAATTAACATTTGACCATTGAACTATGGAGAGAGGACTGAGGGAAGATGTCCTTCCCTGTCCAAGGTTCTGAAGGACATTTCATTAAAATGTGCCAGTTCCAATTTTTCTAAGTCTCTTCAAGTTGAATACACCGTGTAGAAAGGGTATTTACCAAGGCATAAAAGTTTGAAGAGTTTTTCAAGGTTTCCTTTTAAGAGTTTGGGTGGGGGCAGCTAATTGGCTCAGTGGATAAAAAGCCAGGTCTAGAGATGGGAGGACCTGGCTTCAAATTTGACCTCAGACACTCCCTAGCTTGTGACCACTTAATCCCAATTGCCTAGTCCTTGCCTATGCTCTTCTGCCTTGGAACTAATACTTAGTATTGATTCTAAGATAGAAAATAAGGGTTTAAAAAAGTTCCAGTGTTTTGGATCAAAGATATTGAAGATGAAGGTAGGACTAGAGTAGATTTTAGAGCTAAAAAGGCAGTCTGGCATGATAAAAAGAATACTAAACTTAAGAATGAGGAAGCTTTGAGTTTTAATCCTACCACTGGAATTCACCAGCTGTGTCTTCCAGTAAGTGGTTTAACTTCTTGGAGCCTCAGTTTACTCATCCATAAAATGGGAAGAATATTTCCTGTAGTATTTACCTCATGAAGTTGCTGTCAGGCCCAAATGAAACAATATAAACAAAGCAATTTGAAGACTTCAAAGTGCATAGAAAGATCAGTCTGCTTCATGAATGAATGACAGAGGGAAAAGGACAAGGACAACTAATCAATTGGAAAATTAACCAAACAGTGAGCATTTGAGAGCTTGATTTCTCTGAGCTTCAGTTTCTTCTTCTATGAAATGAGGCTAATACTTCACCCAAGATTGTTGTGAGGGCCAAATGAGATGATTTATATACATCTGAGTTTCGCTCAAATGGGAAGGGGTGAAGTTTAAAGGCAAGAGGAGAAGGCAGATTTTTGTTGATTGAAAAAAATATTTTTTAAAGAAAAGAAAGGTCTTAGTAAATTTTAAAGTGCTATAGAAATGTCCATTTTTAGTAGTAAGTGTCACCTTTTTTTCAATAGTATAGAAGTAGTAGCAGTGGTAGTAGTGGTGGTGGTGGTGGTGGTGGTGGTGGTGGTAATAGTTGTAGTATCTACCTACAGGGTGATCGTGAGGCTCAGGCAAGCTAATACATGTGTAAGGAATTGTCCTAGGCATTTCCAGATCACTCAATATGGCGGCACCTTGCAATCTGTATTGGTTACAACCCTATGGTTGGGAGTAGCCTCCTTCAATCAGCTGCTCAGCTAGAACAGATTACATCTTTTAAAAACTTCCAGACAAGGGGCAGCTGGGTAGCTCAGTGGATTGAGAGCCAGGCCTAGAGACAGGAGGTCCTAGGTTCAAATCTGGCCTCAGACACTTCCCAGCTGTGTGACCCTGGGCAAGTCACTTGACCCCCATTGCCTACCCTTACCACTCTTCTGCCTTGGAGCCAATACACAGTATTGACTCCAAGATGGAAGGTGAGGGTTTAAAAAAAACTTCCACACAGACATTCTCTCTTCCATGCATTCTTTCCTGCTACATTCACACAGTAAAGATCACAGCTCACCCACATCATGGGGCCTTAGCCCCCCAAATGGGGAATAACTTTCTCCCCCTCTCTTTTACCCAGGGCTCCAAGAAATGGACCTCCAGATATTGGGTTCTGTTTTGTCTATTCTCCTGGTTTCAGGTGTCAACAATGATCCCTACCAGACTGGGAGTTTAAAACACGATACCTTTACACTTCAGCCAGCCAGCCCAGTCTGGAGACTTGGAGGTGCCTGGGTGCCTGACACTTGAACCCAAGGGGGACTCTGGACCTTGAACTTAGGGCTGTGTGCTCTAGAGGAACTGAGCTAAGATTTGAACTTAATTAATCCCCAGAGACTGAGGTGGAGGCAAGGGGGGTTAGGGGATTAAATCCGGTTGTTGGGGAGAAAGTTTATGAATTGGTGATTATACCTTTGGAAGCCAACATTCCTTTGTAAAAGCTCAGTTGACTGGTAGTGGGTAAATGGAACTGAGGTGCAAGGGATCTAGCCCTAAACTTGTACAAACAACATCAGGGGGTGCTAAAGTCAATGACAGAGACCCCAGACACCCTCTGATCCCAATTCCTCCAAAGGAAACTGGAAAATCCTGGGGGAGAGGTGAAATGGAACAACCTTAACATGAAGGCAGTGGAGACAGGAGGAGTCAGCATATGTAAGGTGCTTTGCAAAACCTTCAAGTACTATCAAAATATCTGGGGTTTTTCTGGCTAGGTAGCACAGTAGATAGTGATATTTCCTAACTGTGTGACCATGGGCAAGTCACTTAACCCCCATTGCCTAGCCCTTGCTGCTCTTCTGTCTTAGAATTGATACTAGGACAGAAAGTAAATGTTTTTAAAATAAATTAAAAGGGGGTATCTAGGTGGCTTAAGGAATAGAGAGCCTAGAGACTGGAGGTCTTGGGTTCCAATCTAGCCTGGAATGCTTTCTAGATGTATGGCCTTGGACAAGTCACTTAATCCCAATTGCCTAGCCTTTACTACTCTTCTGCCTTGGAACTGATAACTTAGTATCATTTCTAAGGTAGAAAGTAAGGGGGGGTTAAGTAAATAAAATAGAATATATAAAAATAAACATTTATTAGGTACCTCCTATATGCCAGGCACTATATTAAGCATTGGCAAAGAAAGGCAAAAGCCAGTCTGTGCTCTCAAGGTAATGTTGTCAAATATATCATAACCAGCATTTTGGTAGTAATTTCATGTTTGTGAAGCACTTCATATATTATCCCATTTGATTCTCACAAAAAAAAAAACCTTTGAGGTAGATGCCATTATTATCCCACCTTACAGAAGAAAAAATTGAGATTGACAAAGGTTAAGGGACTTTCCCAAGGTCATCCTCACTCTCAGTGTTTTTTCCTGGTTCCAAGCCCAGCATTCTATCCAATACATCCTCTCAATGACCATAAGAATCTAGGATGAAAAACTAGGCTGGCCACATGGTTACATTGAAAAAGGTAAACAGAAGACAGCCTGAACACAGCAGCAGTGCCCTCAAGATATCAATAATGACAGTAGTCATAGGCATTTATAGAGTACTTTAAGATCAGAAAAGCACTTTACAGTCATTATCCCATCTAAGCCTCACAACCAACTTATGAGATAAATTCAAATACTATTCTCCCCATTTTATAGATGAGTAAATTCAAGGCTAAGTTACTTACCCATGGCCATGCAACTAGTAAGTGTCAGAAGTGGGAATTCCAACAGAGGACTTCCTGACCCCAAAGCCAGCAGCTAACCCCACTCCCATACCACAACTAATGGAAAGTCTCCAGTGCCCTGAGTGATTGCTCAAAGAAAAGTTCCCAAAAGGGCACAAATGAGTCCTCCAGAATGAGAAGGTGAGATCATGTTTGGATGAAGTAACCATCATCAACCTTTCAAATACTAAAGGGTGTCAGAGAAGTCTATTTTAAAATTATCTTTAAAAACAAAAAAAAGGAGAAAAAACACAATGCTTCCCTTCTCCCGATGTTCAGATGTGTTAATGATGCTTAATGAGGACTGTTATCATCAGTTTAATGTTTTAGCACTTAAGATGGAAAACAGAAGTGCCAATTTAATCACAATCTACTCTTTTGTGGCTGGGATGCTTAGTGGGTGGAGCAATGGACCTGGAATCAGGAAGACCTGCGTTTACATTTGATCTAAAGACACTTAATAGTTGTAGGACCGGGCAAGTCATTCTTTTGCCTCAGTTTCCTCAGCTATAAAATGGAGGTAAAAGTACCTTGTCATTGTAAAGATAATGAGCTATTCATGAACTCAACTCTCTCCTCTACTCTTCTCCCCTCTTCTTTTTTGTTCAAGGTTGTATTTTTTAAATTAAAAAATCCCTTACTTTCTGTTTTAGTATCAATTCTAAAACAGAAGAGTGGCAAGGGCTAAGCAACTGGAGTTAAGTGACTTTCCCAGGGTCACACAGATAGGAAGTATCTGAAGCCAAATTTAAACCCAGGACCTCTTGTCCCAAGTCTGGCTCTCTATCCACTGTGTTACCTTGCTACATCTCCCTTCCCCTTTTTTTCCAGATTCCATGTCAACACAATTTTAACAAAACTTTTCCAACATTTTTTAATCTATTTTCTCTCCCTCCTTTCCACCACTCTACCCTCCCCAAGGCAGCAGGTAGTATGATATAGGTTGTACATGTGTTACATACAATACATAATTCCACGTTCATCATATTGTAAAAGAAGATACATATCACTTATACTAGAGAAAAAGTCATGGAGGAAATAAAGTGAAGAATGGCATGCTCCAATCTTCATTTAGACTCTGTCAGTTCCTTCTATGGTAGTGAATAATCTTTTTTATCATGAGTATCTTGGAGTTATCCTTGATCCTTAACTAACTGATAATAGTTAAGTCATTCACAGTCAATCATCATACATTATTGCTGTTACTGCATACAGGGTTCTCCTGGTTCTGCTCACTTCACTTATCATCAGTTCATCTAAGTCTTTCCAGTTTTTTTTAAATCATCTCGTTTGCCATTTCTTATAGAACAATATTCCATCTCCATCATATACCACAACTTGTTCAGCCTTTCCCCAATTGATGGCCATCCCTTCAGTTTCCAGTTCTTTGACACCACAAAAAGGGAAGTTATAAATATTTTTGTACAGGTAGGTTCTTTTCCTCTTTCTCTCATCTCTTTGGGTTACAAAACTAGTAGTGGTATTGTTGGGTGAAAGGGCATGCACAGTTTTATTACACTTTTGGGAATGGTTCCAGATTGCTCTCTAGAATGATTATATCAGTTAACAGCTCCACCAGAAGTTTATTAATGGCTCAGTTTTTCTACATTCCCTCCAACATTTTCCCTTTTTGTCATGGTAGTCACTCTAATATGTGTGAGGCGGTAGCTTGGAGTTTTAAAAAATTGTATTTCTCTAATTAATAGTGACTTGAAGCATTTTTCATATGACCAAAGATGGTTCTAATTTCTCCCTCTAAGAATTGCCTGTTCATATCTTTTGACCATTCTTCAATTAAACAATGCTTCATAGTCTTATAAAATTGACCCAATTCTCTATATATCTGAGAAATAAGGCTTATGTCAGAAGTACTTGCTATATTTTTCTCAAGTTTATTGTTTTCCTTCTAATCTTGGTTGCATTGGTTTTGTTTGTGCAAAAACTTTAAATTTCATGTATTTGCTTACTATTTACTCAAGTTATTTACTTTACATCTTATACTATGCTCTGTCTTGTTTGGAGATAAATTCTTCCTTTATCCATTCCATGCTCCTCTAATTTGTTTATCTTTTGCTGGTTGATGATGCACACTGACCAGGATTTGGCCATTGCTATGGCTACCTCTAATAATAAACCTCTTTAGGCAGAGTGGTTCTGTGCTGAAAATGCTAGATGTAGAAACAGATTAGCTGGGTTCAGATCCCAGCCCCACTACTTGCTATTTGTGTGACCTTGGGGGTCATCATTCACTTATCTGGGCCTCAGTTGCCTCATCTGTCAAATGGAGAGATTGGACTACATGACCCCAAAGGTCCCTTCCAGCTCTAGAATCCTATGACTCAATGGTTATAGAATCCTATGACTCAGTAACTCCTAAGGTTCTCTCTTCTTCTAGACTGATGATCCTGTGATTTCAGTATGTTATAGCCAACATTTATTGGCCACATTCTCAATTCAATAAAAGATACTATTTCAAATCACATGCAACTTATTACAGAATGAATTGTTTTGCCTTGAATTCATCAACCCATCCTCATCTTAGGAGTCATGTGTATGCTGGGTACCATAAAATAGTGGAACGTACTTATTACCATAATGGAAAAATACCTATTTCCTACAAGGAATTTCATGCTTCCTTGCTCTTCGAAGTTGCTTTCAAATTCCTTCCCATCATTCACTATAACCAATGTGTCAGTTGCAGGGTAAACAGGCAAGATGGGAGGGGGGGTGTTGCCATGGTAACAAAGGATTTCAGTGATTGGTATCCATGGTGATTGTTGCTAAATTCTGAGAGATTTTAAATGCTTTATTTAAAATACATAACACTGTGCAGCTGCCTGGCTTGTCATGAGGAGGAAAAGAAGGATGGGCACAGTTGGTCCTTTAAGAAAGAAAGCTAAGACTACTCAGAGGACAATCACATACTCTGTGTGATGCTATTTTGCTGGGTTATTAAAAGATCATTATCCTTTAACATAGAGAAGAGATCTCTTCTCTCTTTCTCTCTCTCTTCTCTCTCTCCTCTTTCTCTTCTCTCTCTCCTCTTTCTCTTTTCTCTCTCTTCTCTCTCTCCTCTCTCTTCTCTCTCTCCCCCTCATCTCTCTGTCTGTCTTTGTCTCTCTGTTTCTGTCTCTATCTCTGTGTCTCTGTCTCTCTCTCTGTCTCTCTGTCTGTCTCTCTCTCTTCTCTCTCTCTCCTCTCTCTTCTCTCTCCTCTCTCTTCNAACATAGAGAAGAGATCTCTTCTCTCTTTCTCTCTCTCTTCTCTCTCTCCTCTTTCTCTTCTCTCTCTCCTCTTTCTCTTTTCTCTCTCTTCTCTCTCTCCTCTCTCTTCTCTCTCTCCCCCTCATCTCTCTGTCTGTCTTTGTCTCTCTGTTTCTGTCTCTATCTCTGTGTCTCTCTGCATCTCTCTGTCTCTCTGTCTCTGTCTCTGTCTCTCTCTGTCTCTCTCTCTGTCTCTCTCTCTGTCTCTCTCTCTGTCTCTCTGTCTCTCTGTCTCTCTCTCTCTCTCTCTCTCTGTCTCTCTCTCTCTCTCTCTCTCTCTCTCTCTCTCTCTCCCCAAGCCAGAGGTCTAAGTTGTTTAGCATCTGCCCATGCCACACTCAGAGACTCAGGATACTCAGTCAGCAACCAATCCCCAGTGGCTCCAGGCACCTACCCCCATCACCACCTCTAAACAAGCAAAGATGGTGGAGGAGGGAGACTCAGTAGTGTGGTCCAGAATGGTGAGGCTTCTAGGGAGCTTGAGATTAGTGTGTTGGGAATAGCAAAGCATAGTGTGCAGGCACTAAGAAATATTCCTACATAATGAAAGCAAAAATCCATAGAATGTTAGAGCTGGGGGAGACTTTAAAAAAGAGAGCGGCACAGTTGGGAGGTGCCTTAGAACAAAAATGTCAGAGCTGAGAGGGACCTTAGAATAGAAAACATTGAGTTGGAAGGGGCCCTTAGGATAGGGAATGTCAAACTTGGGATGAGTTTTAAAACAGAGAATTTCAGATCTAGAAGAACGTTACAAACTAGTGTAATCCTTTTCAGAGAAAGAAACTGATGCACAGAGAATCAATCAATATTTAATATAATATAATATAATAT
>NW_025371456.1:0-5779 GCF_016433145.1 Gracilinanus agilis | reverse complement strand
CCTCCGGCCTGGCCCGGCCCGGCCCGGCCCAGCCCGACCGGCCCCGCCGCTGAGAATGGGCCCCGAGCCTGCGTCCTGGGCCTCCACCCCTGCACGCCGGGTCCCGCGGCCGGGGAAACTGAGGCCTCCTGAGCTGCCCTCCACTATGCCCAGGATGTGACTCAGGCCCCACCCCCAGTCTAGCCGGGGTTCCATGGCAGGTGTTAAACCCGGTCCGGAGCCTGATCCAGCCGTCCTCCCTTGCACCCCAGTGGCTTGGGAAACGGAGGCCGCCCGGGCTGCCCCCAGACTCCGCTTTGCCCAGGCTGTGACCCAGATCTCAGCCTGCCCGGGAAGCCACGACAGGTGTTAGACCTGGCCTTGGAGGCTGCCACTGGCTCCTACCTTTCACAGAGGGGGAAAATGAGGCCGCATGGTCACCCAGGGAGGGAGTGGTTAGGCCAGAGTCCACTTGGGCCGTGAGGGAGAGCAGCTGGGTCTGAATAGGACTTCCCTTTGGCCTCCCTGGACTCAGGTTCTCTCTACATCCCTTGGTGAATGGCCATGAGCCCTAGGACAGGGGACAGCTGGAGTAAGAGGCCAGGTTCCACACCCACCTTTGATTTAGGCAAGTCACTTCACCTCTGAACTTCAGGTATCTTCATCTGTCAAATGGGTACAATAAGATAGGTGTGCCTCACTGTTATGTTTCTGCAGAATATGCTTGTAAACCTTAAAATACTCCAGAAATGTGAATTGCTATTGTTTTTCTCCACTCTTTGGAGGAATTTATTATGAAGACATGTGCTGGGGGAAGCAGGTTTATGTATTGTTCTTTTCTCTACTTCATAAAATTTCCATCTTGAAGCTTAGGTACTTAGCCTACTTTTATTTAATCCTACATATACATACGTATACATATACATACATACATATATATGTATGTATATATATATATATATATATATTCTTTTTTTAAAACCCTTACCTTCCATCTTAGAATCAGTTCTGTGTATTGATTCTAAGTCAGAAGAGTGGTGAGGGCTAGACTTGCCCAGGGTCACATAGCTAGGAAGTGTCTGCCCCCCAGTTCTAGATATATTGACTGACATCCTGGCATGTGAGCCAACACAAGTGTTTTAAATCTCTCAGTGTTGTAGGCAGTCACTAAGACTGTAAGCTGCAGAGAAGGTGCCTTTTCTTTGGTCCTAGATATGGACTGACCTCTTGACTCTGTGACCCTGGGCAATTCACGTGAGCCTTCTGTGATATGTCAACTTCCTAAGACTAACTTGCCGAGTAGATGACAGCCTTCAGTGGTAGAGGGAGTTCTCTGAAATGCTAAAACCACAGGGTCAGCCCCTGTCCCTGTGGCTAGAAACGCACCCAGCAGGAAATTTCTCTCCCAGTGCATTCTGACAGTTGTAGCAACCAGGTGATTGTTGATCATGCTCCCTAATTAACAACAGCATAGGACAAGCAGAGGATCCACTGTTTTTGAAGCTCTGCAGCCAATAAGACTGAAGACTCCCATATTTTTCATGAAAAGACTGAAAGCCTTAGATTAGCAAATGTTTTCTTACTATCTTTTAAAGCTGTTGGATTGTTTTCCTAATAACCAAGACCAATTTCCTCAGCTGATCACATCGCTTAGAAGTGTTTGTGGGTCTTTCCTTCTGAGCCTCCACAACATTTGATAATGAGTGCCCCATAGCTGGTAGGTCAGGGGAACTATCATATTCTTAGAGATGGAGTTCTAGATGCCAACTGTGATTTTGTATTCCCCATGATTAATGTTGTTTCTACTTTCAGAGAATGAAATCATGACTTCCTACAGCTAGACTTTGGAGAATAAAGATCCTTCCTCCTTTAAAATCCCACTCAAGGAATGGGACTGGTCTGCAGAAACCATTTTACATAAATCTACTTAACTATTCATATATATAAAAAGCATAATTTTTACATGTGTATTTATATGTTGTGTCTTTCAGGCAGGACACTTCTTGTGTTTTTACTCATTAAACTCTATTAGAAAGATTCTCATAATGTAGTGTCTCAGGAACACTCCTTTTCCTCTCTAACCAAAGGAAGCAGATTCAGTAGAGCCAATAAAACTAAAGTTCCCTTGAAGTCTATATAGCAAGGTCTAATAGTGGACTTAGGGCTTCTCTCAATATCAGAGCATCTTCTGGTCATTAGTTTTTGGAAATAGTGTAATTTCTGGTCTTCATTCTGAACTACTTAAGGGTCAGCAGAGGCTCTTCTGTTGGTAGCCACTTTCTTTTTAGAGATAGTGGAATAAAATGTCCTAATGACAACTGACTGACTCCTCCATCCTTTCGTAACCCTAGCCTGGGACATGAGCTCAGGTTTCTTCTTGCTGGAATCCAGAAAGGAAAGTGAGTGTGAAATCCCTGTTAATGGTGTGGTCATTGTGGAGAAGGAATGACTATCTGTTAATGTTCCCTTTTAAAGCTTTTCTATTTGATGGCTGGGAAGTGGTTGGGTGACAGCCTTGGACAAATGAATAAGTCAGCATGAGCTCATTTGCTCCAGTGTCTTCTTGCTGCCTGTAACTGAGTGCTTTCAGGATCTGGTTGGGAGCCCTGGGTCATATTTGCTTTCCAGAAGGCCATTGATCTGGTGACAAAGGCAACAGAGGAAGATAAAGCCAAGAACTATGAAGAGGCATTGAGGCTCTACCAGCATGCAGTGGAATATTTCCTACATGCAATCAAATGTAAGTCATTTTGGTGCCCTGGGTTGCTGTCCCCGAAAAGGAGGTGACCCTCAAGGCTCAAAGGGCCTCTTTTTTTTTTTTGGATGGTCCTTTCACAGATGAGGCACATAGTGACAAAGCAAAGGAGAGCATCCGAGGGAAATGTATGCAGTACCTGGACCGAGCTGAGAAGCTAAAGGATTACTTAAGGAATAAAGACAAGCAGAGCAAGAAGCCAGTGAAGGAGGCTCCAAATGACAGCAAGGGGTGAGTGTCTTGGCCTAACCAAGAGCATCCTCAGAGCTCCCAAGGACAGATTCCCTTTTCTTGTGTTATTGTTGTATGCTCTAATAATATTAACCTCAATTGATAGAGTGCCTGGGTCTCAATTCCAACCGAAGTTTTATAGCAGCTAGAGAAGAAGCTAGCCGGTGGTGTCCCAGGGACAGGAATATGCTCTGTGTAGAAAGCACATTGTTATGAGGAGACATGATTGGTCGGGGTGGGTACCCTGAGTGGAAGGCACTCCCAAGAAGGAAGGCTCCTGAGAACAAGCTCTTCTTCCAAGAGGATGAGAATGTGCAATAAGTGGTTTTTTCCAACATAGGGAGAGGGGTACAAATAAGGGAGGCATCTTGCTTTCTTCCCATCTGCTCAGGTCAGAGGATTTTAGGGGTGCTCAGAATCTTTAGGGGGCAGTGTGGTATAGTGGGTAGAATGTTGAGCCTGAGTCGGGAAGACTTGGCTTCAAGTGCCCCCTCTAGTATTTACTGGGTACCTGACACTTCACCGCTGATGCTGTCCTCCTCAGTTCATCTCTTAGCTTGTTTCTTCATTTGTAAAATGGAGGTAATAATCCCTGCATTACCTATTCCCTAGGGCTTCTGTGAACACATGAGAGGATGTATTGGTAGAGCTCTGTGTAAATGCTCATGATTATCTTGGACCCTGAAGAGCAGCATCTAACAACAGCATATCAGTTTTACAAACCAGCCTCTACTTCTTATGAAGATGAATTGGGCACCTTTCTTTTCTGTGATTAAAAAAAAGTCTGTGGACTCTAAGCACATGTATTTGTGTTCAAGGGATCGCTCAGGTTTTTGGTGAGACAGTGACATCTGCCCAGATGCCACTGGTACAGACACTCATGGTGTTGCTGATGGTTTCTCTGGCTCCTCAGAAGACTATCCCTTTTCTTGCCCACCATCAGCCAGGCTTTGGACATTGCTTGCCTAGAGCCCCTTGCTGCCAATGTGAAGTATCAGCTTGTGACTGCCTGTTTCATTTCCACAGAAGTGACAGCGACAGTGAAGGAGAGAATCCAGAAAAAAAGAAACTGCAAGAGCAGCTGATGGGTAAGTTGTGTGAGGCACTGATGAATGACCAGCCCCTCCACATCCTGTAGGGAGATTTCCCCCAGAGCCTTGTCAAGGCCCCCTCCCTAGTGAGTTCTGCCTTCTCTTTTTTAGGGGCCATCGTGATGGAGAAGCCCAACATTAGGTGGAGTGATGTGGCTGGACTGGAGGGAGCCAAGGAAGCCCTCAAAGAGGCTGTCATCCTACCAATTAAGTTCCCACACTTGTTCACAGGTGAGGATTGAACTCATTCAGCCCAAAATATCCAAAATAACAAGTTTTCAAAGATATCTAAAATTGAAAGTTCCCAAGACAAGTTGAAAACTTCTTCAAGTGCCAGAGAGATCCTGATTCCTCTGTCCCATCAGTTAGGATTAGGACATGCCACAACTAGAGGCTGCCTGCTCCTCCTTGCAGCCTTGTATTCCCCATCCCCTCCTCCCTCCATCCCATGATGGGTAGTGACCTGACATCTTAGCCCACTTTTATCACTGAGTGAGCTAAAGATGGCCAGAGATCAGACAACCAAGCCACGGACATTTCCAAAGGGCCCAACTTTGGCTCTGGTTCTTTTTGGTGATCTAAGCCCAGATTCATTTGCTGCTCACAAGTTTTCATTTCTTCTTGTAGGCAAGCGCACCCCCTGGCGAGGGATCCTTCTCTTTGGACCCCCAGGCACAGGGAAATCTTACCTGGCAAAGGCCGTTGCAACAGAAGCCAACAACTCCACCTTCTTCTCTGTGTCCTCCTCAGATTTGATGTCCAAATGGCTGGGGGAGAGTGAGAAGTAAGTCAGCAGTCGGGCCACCCTCCCTCTGAGCTCGCTGGAACTGGGAAAGCCAGTGCAGAGCGAAGCTTCCCTTTGAGAGAACCAAGTCCAGAAGCCATGTGGGGGTGGCAAGGGCTGGGGTGAGCCAGGGCAGTCGTGTCCCAGGGTGAGCTCCTGGCTTATCGTCACAGGCTTGTCAAAAACCTCTTTGAGCTGGCCCGACAACACAAGCCCTCCATCATCTTCATTGATGAAGTGGATTCCCTCTGCGGATCTAGGAATGAGAATGAAAGTGAGGCTGCCCGTAGGATCAAGACAGAGTTCCTGGTTCAGATGCAGGGTAAGTGCTGAAAGGTGTCCGGAGTCCCCCCATGTGATGCTTTTATTTATTGGGGGGAAACCATAGTCAGGAGAGGGGAAGGCAGGGGCTGCCAAGAGCTATAGAGCCAGCAGTAGAACTTGGTCTTCCCCATTCCCTGGTTACCCCACTTTGCCTCCCCTGTGTCTCTGCTCCTTGGCCTTTACTCCTCAGAATCCCCAGTCCTGACAGCCCTGCCATCAGAGGGCCTTCCTAGCAGATGTGAATAGAGATGCATCACCAGCTTTCCTGCTGGCAGGCTGCTGAGGCTTCTGCAAGCAGAACTTCTGGGATATGTTTATTTTGGTGCAAGGTAGCTGGACTTTCTGGGGATCCACCCCACACAGAAAGCGGTGCCAGTTCAGGCTGCCTTTAGAGAATTCAAGACTTGATGTTTGGCCTGGCACAGAGCAACCTGGTTCATGGAGATGCCCACATTCTTCAGCCATGCCCCATGAAGAGCTGGGCGGCCACTGCTGGCTTCTTAGGGCACTGAAGACATCCTTGTTTTCATTTTTTTTTTTTAACATTTATTAATATACATTTTTAACATGGTTACCTGATTCATGCTCCTCTTATCCCCTTCACCCCCCACCCCC
>NW_025371455.1:516-3208 GCF_016433145.1 Gracilinanus agilis | reverse complement strand
ATTTATGTCCTGTCTGTTCCATCTATTGTGTTCTGTGTTCTATCTGTTCTATGTCAATCTTGTCTTTGTGTTTTCTCCATTCTGTGTTCTATTTTTTCTAACAATCCATGTATCTGTCCTGTTCTGTGTGTTCTCTCTCTTCCCTATCTTTTCATCTATTCTGTTTTATGTTATATTTGTTCGACCTATACATCTATGTGTTTTAAACATTCTGAATGCTCTATCCCTTCCATCTCTTCTAACTGTTCTATCGATCTATATATTCTGTTTGTTCTATGTTCTATCTATTCTGAGGTGTCTGTTCTATAAGCTCCATCTATTTTATCTGTTTTATGTGTTCTATCTATCCATTCCTTATGTTCTAGGTGTTCTGTTTGTCCATCTATTTATCCATGTGTTTTATCTATCCATTTATTTGGTCTATGTTCTCTTTGTTGTACCCATATGTTTTATTTCTTCCATCTCTTCTATGTGTTCTATGCCTTCCTACCTTCTGTTTTTATCTATCCATCTCTCTTTTATTTCTGTGTTCATTTTCTTCTATCTAATCACCTATGTTTTCAGTCTGTTCTGTGTTCTATCTCTTCCAACTACCTATTCTATCTGTTCTATCTGATTTATTTGTTCTATTTATCATCTATCTGTTCTTTCCATCTACTTATTCTGTATTCTCTATCTTTTATGTGTTCTCTCTTCTATCTGTCCATCTATTCAATTGGGTTCTAACTATCCACCTATTCTAATTGTTCTGTTCTAGGTGTTTTAGATATCCGTTCAATCAGTCCATCTATGCATTCTATATATCCATCTATTCAATTTGTTCTACTTATCTGTTCTACGTTCTATCTATCCATCTCTTCTATCAATGTATTCTGTCTAATCTGTTTCATCTATCTATATCTTCTATCTGTTCTGTGTGTTCTCTCTATTCATCTACTCTACCTGTTCTGTGTTCTATCTACCCATCTATCTATCCTACATTTTGTGGCCTCTCTAATCTCTCTGTTCTGTCTATCCATCTATTCTATGTGTTTTATCTTTGTGTTCTATATTGTGGTATTCTTGCTTTTAATCTACTCTGCTAGATAAAACACATAGATGGATAGGCAGAACACAGAATACAGATGATTAGATGGAACAAATAAAAGATAATAATACCTGTAGATCTTTGTCCCAGAATTGTTGTAACCCTCAAAGGTGTTTCTTCTCTGTTCTCTTCTCTCCTTCTTCCCTCTCCCTCACTTTTCCCACTTTAAGAAATAACCACAAGTAACATTTACTTACCACCTCAACATTCCCAAACCGTTTTATCAATATCTCATTTGACCCTCAGCCCTATGTAGGCACTATTATTATCTCTAATTTCCAGGTGAGGAAACTGGGGTCAACCTGTACAAAGTGGCAGAAAGGGGAAACAGAAAGAGGCTGGGACTTGAGTCTAGCAAGGGAACTAGTGGATCAGGCAAAGCAAATTGGAGTTTTTAATGACAAACAGAACAATGGGTAGTTGACATAATAGGGAGTCACTGAAGCTTCTTGAGGGGGAGAATGGCATGGTCAGCTCTGAGTTTTAGAAACAGCTGGGTGGCTCAGTGGATTGTGTAAGTGTTAAAATTAATGGTTTGGCTAAATATGTGAAAATTATAAATCTTTTATTCCAAGTTATTGCCAATCATAGTGTTAACTCCAACTAGGCAAATAGAACAAAGGATTCCCTTTTCACAAGTGTGAACTCAAAGAGAACCAAGAATTCCCTTTTACAATTGGGAGCTAGGCCAGAGATAGGAGGTCCTGGGTTCCAATCTGGCCTCAGACACTTCCTAGTTGGCTGGCCCTGGGCCAGTCACTTCCCCAGCTTGGGCCTCTGTTTCCTTCCCTGTAAAAATGAGTTAAAAGGTCTTGAAGCTTCAATGGTTTCTTCATATCACTATCATAATATAGCAAAGTTCCACAAATTTAAGGCAGGTTATTTAAGAGATTATAATGCAAAGGTCCCGAGGCAACTGAGTTCTAAATAACAGAAGCTCCTATTTTTATAGGTTGGAAATGGGCTGCCTCCTACCCCCATCCCCTGCAACCCAGTGAGGAAGTACAAGCTGGGAGCTGGATACTACCAACTCACAGATGGAGAGAATGAGCTCAAGAAAAGAAAAATGGGCTCACTGGTACAGTGGAGAGAGCACTGAGCTTGGAAGCAGGAAGACCTGAGTACAAACCCAACCTGAGATTCATGCTAGCAGTGTGACCCTGAACAAGTCACTTCACCTAGGTCTCCTTCAGTTTCTTCAACTGTAAAATGGGGATAAAGTACCACCAACCTCCCAGGGCTGTGGTAAGGATTGAAGAAGAAACATAATTAGGAAGTGCTTAGCCTAATAGTGCCTAGCACATAATAGATACTTAAAAATCCTTCCTTCTTTCTCTCCCTTCTTTCTTTCTTTCTTTCCTTTCTTTCTTTCTTCCCTCTCTTTTTTCTTCCTTCCTTTTCCATCCTTTCTATCTCTTCCTTCCTTCCCTCCTTCTGTTTTTCTTTCTTTTCCTTCCTTCTTTCCTTTTTCTCTCTTATTGTTCCCTTCTTTTTTCTTCCTCCCTCCCTTCCTTGCCCTTCCTCCCTCCCTCCCTCTCTTTCCTTCCGTTCTTCCTCCCTCCCTTCTTTACCCTTCCTCCCTCCCTCCCTCCCTTCCTCCCTAAT
>NW_025371455.1:0-437 GCF_016433145.1 Gracilinanus agilis | reverse complement strand
TCCTTCCTTCCTTCCTTCCTTCCTTCCTTCCTTCCTTCCTTCCTTCCTTCCTTCCTTCCTCAGGATCACAAAGCCAATCAAATTCAGAATCAATATTCAACCCCAAGTCCCCTCATGAAGTGCCCTTTTCCAGTCTTCATAAAAATTACAATAAACACCAACCATATACTTCAAGGAACTATAATTCCATCATTTCAGGATAGCTCAATTGCCTGGGCCCTACTATCCAAACTAACTCAGCAAGCATTTGTTACCTAATGTATGTCAAGTCCTGTCCTAGGCACTGAGGATAGATACCAAGAAACCAAACACAACCACTCCTGCCCTCAAGGAGCTTACATTCTATCAAGGGAGTCAACCAGGAAATATCCATTTAGATATAAAATAGATGCAAAGTAAACATAACCTTCACTGGGGACAGGGAAAATCAAGCCATG
>NW_025371454.1:194-2314 GCF_016433145.1 Gracilinanus agilis | reverse complement strand
TATATACCTAAAACCATCAACAAGCATTATATGCAATGGGGATAAATTAGAAGCCTTCCCAATAAGATCATGTGTGAAACAAGGATGCCCATTATCACCTCTATTATTCAACATAGTACTAGGAACACTACCAATAGCAATTAGAGAAGAAAAAGAAATTGAAGGTATCAAAATAGGCATTGAGGAGACTAAGCTATCACTCTTTGCAGATGATATGATGGTATACTTAAAAAATCCTAGAGAATCAACTAAGAGGCTGGTAGAAATAATCAACAACTTTAGCAAAGTGGCAGGATACAAAATAAATGCACATAAATCATCAGCATTTCTATACATTTCCAACACATTAGAACAGCAAGAGGTAGAAAGAGAAACACCATTTAAAATCACCTAAACAATATAAAATACTTGGGAATCAATCTAACAAAACAAACACAGCTATTATAAGAAAACAACTACAAAACACTTTCCAAACAAATAAAACTGGACTTCAACAATTGGAAAGCCATTAACTGTTCATGGGTAGGAAGAGCTAACATAATAAAAATGAACATCCTACTCAAATTAATTTACCTATTTAGTGCCATACCTATCAAATTACCAAAAAACTTTTTTACTGAATTAGGAAAAACTATAACAAATTTGATTTGGAATAACAAAAGATCAAGAATATCAAGGGAAATAATGAAAAAAAATGCGAAGGAAGGGGGCCAAGCAGTACCAGATATCAAACTATACTATGAAGCAGCAGTCATTAAATCAATATGGTACTGGCTAAGAGAAGGGAGGATCAGTGGAATAGACTCAGGGTTAATGATGTCACCAAGACAGTGTATGATAAAACCAAAGAGTCCAACTTTTGGGACATGAATCCACTATTTGACAAAAACTGCTGGGAAATTTGGAAAACAATATGGGAGAGATTAGGTTTAGATCAACATCTCACACCCTACACCAAGATACATTCAGAATGGGTGAATGACTTGAATATAAAGAGGGAAACTATAAATAAGTTAAGTGAACACAGAATAATATACTTGTCAGATCTCTGGGAAAGGAAAGATTTTAAAACCAAGCAAGAGTTAGAGAAAATTACAAAATGTAAATTTAATGGTTTTGATTATATTAAGCTAAAAAGCTTTTGTACAAACAAAAAGATGTAGTCAAAATCAGAAGGGAATCAACAAATTGGGAAAAAATCTTGATAATGAAAAACTCGGACAGGGGTCTAATCACTCAAATATACAAGGAGTTAAAGCAATTGTATAAAAAATCAAGCCATTCCCCAATTGATAAATGGGCAAGAGACATGAATAGGCAATTTTCAGATAAAGAAATCAAAAGTATCAATAAGCAGATGAGAAAGTGTTCTAAATCTCTAATAATTAGAGAAATGCAAATCAAAACAACTCTGAGGTATCACCTCACACCTAGCAGATTGGCTAAAATGAAAGAAGGGGAGAGTAATGAATGTTGGAGGGGATGTGGCAAAATCGGGACATTGACGCATTGCTGGTGGAGTTATGAAATGATCAGGCCATTCTGGCTGGCAATTTGGAACTATGCCCAAAGGGCCATAAAAGACTGTCTGCTCTTTGATTCAACCATACCATTGCTGGGTTTGTACCCCAAAGAGATCATAGATAAACAGACTTGAAGAAAATATTTATAGCTGTGCTTTTTGTAGTGGCAAAAAACTGGAAAATGAGGGAATGTCTTTCAATTGGGGAATGGCTGAACAAATTGTGGTATATGCGGGTGATGGAATACTATTGTGCTAAAAGGAATAATAAACTGGAGGAATTCCATGCAAATTGGAGAGACCTCCAGGAACTGATGCAGAGCGAAAGGAGCAGAGCCAGAAGAACATTGTACATAGAAACTGATATACTATGGTAAAATCAAATGTAATGGGCTCCTGTACCAGCAGCACTGCAATGACACAAGACAGCTCTGAGGGATTTATGATAAAGATGCTACCCACATTCAGAGGAAGGACTGCAGGAGAGGAAACATATAAGATAAACAATTGCTTGAATGCATGGGCTGAGGCGGACATGAATGGGAAATAGACACTGAACAAGGACACATGTTACAACCAGTGGAAATGTGCGTTGGCC
>NW_025371454.1:0-94 GCF_016433145.1 Gracilinanus agilis | reverse complement strand
GGGGGGGGGGGGTGAAGGGGAAAGTAGGGGCATAAAGTATGTAAACAGATTAAAAACGAATATTAATAAATGTCTAATAAAAAATATTACTGAT
>NW_025371453.1:0-4335 GCF_016433145.1 Gracilinanus agilis | reverse complement strand
TATATATATATATATATATATATATACACCTATTTACATGTTGCCTCCCCCAATAGAATATAAACTCCTTGAGGGCAGAAACTGTTTTTATCCTTCTTTATATGCCTAGTAAATTCTCAATAAATTCCTTTGGTATTGATTGATGGACATGAATTGGTTTCTTTGCTTTAATGAGAATAGCTGTTCTCAATATTTAAATATAGCTTCATTCTCTCTTTCATTGTTCTCATTGGAGTATTTGACTAGGTGATACATCGCTGGGTCACAGGATATATGTGGTTTAGTGACTGAATATTGTTCAACCAATAGCTCAGTAGTGAGTATTATGAGTCCTCCTACAGATCCTCCAACAAATTATTTTTAGCTTTAAAAAAATGGAAAAAAAGAGCTGAAAAATGAATAGATTACAAAAACACAGAGTCTGGAATATAATACTCTCTTCTGCCTTGCTACTCTCTCCTTTGGCAGTCTCATTTGCTCTGATGAGTTTCTGTGGTGCTTCAGACCTGCATATTCAATGCTTGTCAAGACTTTTTTTTTTTAAACCCTTACCTTCTGTCTTAGAAACAATACTGTGTATTGGTTCCAAGGCAGAAGAGTAGTAAGGACTAGGCAGTGGGGATTAAGTGATTTGCCCAGAGTTGCACAGCTAGGAAGTGTCTGAGATTTTAATCCAGAACCTCCCATCTCTAGTCCTGGCTCTCAATCCACTGACACCCCCACCCCCACCCCCACTCCCATTGCCCGTGGTCAAGACTTCTTTACCCAGATAGCTTTCTACCACCTCAGATTCAGCATATCTAAAAAAAAAAAAAAAAAAAAAAAAAAAAAAAAAAAAAGACAATGGTAGGAAAACTCAACCTTCTAAGTGCCATTCCTCTTAAATATGCTTCCTCTTCTGACTCTATTATCTCTTTGTGTCATTAACATTATTATCCATCCTGTCTCCAACAATCTCAACTGGTTCCTTCCCTCAAGTCTCACTTAATCAATTACCAAGTCCTGTCAATTTGTCCCCCAGAGCAATTCTCCCTTCAATCACTTTATCTATTCTCACCAACAGTCTGTCGCAATGGCTTATAGGTCTTTCTACTTTTACTCCCTTCTCCTTCCAAACCTTCTTGTGTACTGGTGCCAAAATGACTTTCCTTGTATAGATTTGGCCATGTCTCTTCTCTGCTCAAAACTCATCGTTGTCTATTACCTATTGAACAAAATTCAGATTTGGTCTGATGTTCAAAGCCTTCCAGATTTCTACATTTCTAGCCTTAGTCCATGTTACAACTTTTTACACACTCTATGCTTCAGATATCATCTTCTTTCTATTCACTGATATCAGTGAATAGATAACCAATAGAAACCAATCCATCAATTAACAAGTAATTTATCAAGGGCCAGGCACTGCATTAGGTGCTGGAAATACAACTACAAAGCATGGGAAAATCCCTGATGGGAGTTTAACCTTCTAATGGGAGGGGGGAGACAAAAATTATCTATAAAAATAAATACAGTATAAAGTTGATTAACATAAGCTTATACAAAGTAGAAAAATGCAAGGCTGTTGGGAGAGAAAACTAGCAGTTGGAGGGATCAAGAAAAATTTCATGCAGAAGATGGTATCTTAGCTGTTGCCAAACAAAAAGAGAGAGAGAGAGAGAATGAGAGAGAGAGAGAGAGAGAGAGAGAGAGANTTTCAAGATTTCTTCCAGCTTTAATGGTTAAAATTGGGTTTTGCATGTATGTGTGTGTGTTGTGTATGGAGAGAGAGACAGACAGAGATAGAGACAGGAGTAAGAGACAGGAGAGAGAGAGAGAGAGAGAGAGAGAGAGAGAGAGAGAGAGAGAGAGAGACTGATTTTCTCTGAGGGAGAGGTAATAAGGGTGTGAATTCCAGGCACAGCTAGTACTAAAGCACAGAGAAGAGAAATAACATTTCATTCATGAGACACAGAGAAGATAGCTTGTCTGAATCTTAGAGTACAGAAATAGGGGTAATACATGATGTCTGGAAAGATACAAGGAAGCAAGGTTGTTTTTTTTAGTCAGGGACATTTTATTTTCCCAACTACATGTAATTACAATTTTCAACATACATTTTCTGAAATTATAAGATCCAAATTATTTCCCTCCCTCCCTCCCTTCCCTTCTCACTTTCAGAGAATGGTAAGCAATTTGATCTGGGTTATACATGTATTATCATGCAAAACATACTTCCATATTAGTCATTGTTTTAAGAGAATACTCATATAAAACCAAGACTCAAAAATAAAACCATAAATAAACTAATATAAAAAATAGCATGCTTTCATCTGCATCTGACTCGAACAGTTCTTTCTTTGGAGGTGGATAGCAATCTTTGTCATAAATGCTTCAGAATTGTCCTGTATTATATTGCTGAGAGTGGCTAAGTCTCTCACATTTGATCATCTGGCAATATTGCTATTAGTGTGTACAATGTTCTCCCAGTTCTGCATATTTTACTCTGCATCAGTTCATGTAGATATTTCCAGCTTTTCCTGAAATTATCCTGCTTATAATTTCTTGTAGCACAATAGTATTCCATCACTAACATGTACTACACTGTTCAGTCATTCCCAATTGATGGGCACCCCCTCAATTTCCAAATCTTTTCCACCACAAAGAGAGCTACCGTAATATTTTTTTACAAGTATGTTTTCTATGGTATACAAACCTAGTACTAGTATTGCAGAATCAAAAGATATGCACAATTTTATAGCCCTTTTAGCATAATTCCAAATTACCCTCCATAATGGTCTGATCAGTTTACATCTCCACTAATAATGCATTAATGTGCCAATTTTGCCACATCCCCTCCAACATTTATCACTTTCCTTTACTGTCATATTGGCCAATCTGATAGGAGTGAAGTGGTACCTCAGAGTTCTTTTAATTTGCATTTCTTTAACCAACAGTGATTTAAAGCACTTAGGGCCTTAAAAGCAACTTTATCTTAGAAGGAATAAGAAGTCACTGGAGTTGATTGAGTAATGGTGGTCGTGAAGTCATATGGTCAGATCTGTTTTGAAAGAAAATTTCTTTGACAACTCTGGGTAGGATGGATTGGAGGGGAGATAGATCACCTAGAAGATGTTGCAGTAATTGAGGTAGAAGGAGATGAGGTCAGATGTGAGACGTGTTATGAAGGTAGAAATGACAAGACTTGACCAGGAATTGGATGTGTAGGGTGAGGGTGAACAAGAAGTTCCTAGCAATGCCAAGATCATGAACCTGGGACCCTGGAAGGAGGGTAGCACCTTCGCGAGAAATATGGAAAGGGTGTAAGAGGGGAGGGTTTGGAGGGAAAGATAATGAGTTCAGTTTTAAAACATGGAAATAGATATTAAAGGACTGTCACAATGACATAGCTTGTAAGCATCTGAGGAAGAATTTGAATTCAAGTATTCTCAATTCATCATCTAAAGCTCTAACCATTGTCACCTAGCTGCCAAAAGAACTGCACATGTAACACAGAGATATTGGATAATTCTACTGCTGCAATAAATTCAATATCTCAATAAAGTGAATCACATGAATCTTTTGGTTTCCCAATGTATTTAAAAGTTATCTTTATACTCTCCTATAAGCATGCAATAATGTTATATCTTAAAAAAACAATGCACATACCTTAATTAAAAATACTTTGTTGCCAGAGAGGCTAGGTAACACAGTAGACAAAGCAACCAGCCTGGAGTCAGGAGGACCTGGATTCAAATCTGATCTCAGACATTTCCTAGCTATATGATTCTGGGCAAATCACTTAATCCCTCTCACCTAGCCCTTATGGTTCTTCTACCTTAGAATCAATATAGGAAGTAAGAGTTTAAAGACATAAGGTAAGGATTTAAGAAAAGAAAATACTTTATTGCTAAAAAACACTAATTATCCTCTGAGCCTCCAAGTGAGTCATGTTCTTTTTGCTGGTGGAAGCTAGTATTTTGATGTTGATGACTGCTGACTAATCAGACTGGTGGTTGCTAAAAGATAGGTTGTCTATGGCAATTTCTTTTAAAAAAAAAAAGATGATAATTGCCACATTGATTGACTCTTCCTTTCATTAAAGATTTCTTTGTAGCATATGATGCTGTTTGATAACATCTTACTCACAATAGAAGTTCTTTCAAAATTGGAGTCAATTCTCTCAAACTCTGCCACTGCTTTACCAACTAAGTTATTCTTTAATACTGCTATGTATCAGGAAATAGGGAATTCCAAGGAGAGAGAGAGAAGAGAAGAGAAGAGAAGAGAAGAGAAGAGAAGAGAAGAGAAGAGAAGAGAAGAGAAGAGAAGAGAAGAGAAGAGAAGAGAAGAGAAGAG
>NW_025371452.1:0-7357 GCF_016433145.1 Gracilinanus agilis | reverse complement strand
GGAGAGGAGAGGAGAGGAGAGACAGAGGAGAAAGAGGGAGGGAGAGAGAGGGAGACAGACAGAGGGAGGGAGAGAGAGAGACAGGAGAGAGAGGAGAGGAGAGACAGAGGGACACAGAGATGGAGAAACAGAGACAGAGACAGAGAGAGGAGAAAGAGGGAGGGAGAGAGGGAGACAGAGGGGAGAGAGAGGCAGACAGAGAGGGAGGGAGGGAGGGAGAGGGGGAGACAGAGACAAAGTCAGACACAGAGAGAGAACCCCTTGGGAGTCCAGGTCTGCCCAAGCACGCCATCTAATGACATTCTGCTGCAACAACAACTACACTTGCAGAGCCGCCTCCCTCCTGCCTGGCCCCTTCCACAAGGGGCTTCCTGGGTGGGTAAAAGTGTCCTCCTCCCCCTCCTCTGAGGATCCCTGGCTGGCTCCGAAGCCCAGCTGGGGGCCACCACCCGGCTCTCGGGGTTGTCCGGGGTGGCTTCCTCCGTTATTTCCAGCTCAGGCCGTCCCTAGGATCCCGAGGGGGTCCTGGTCCTTTCTCTCTTTGTATTCCTGGCGCCTAAGGCAGTGTTTGCTGCCTGAGCTCTGCCCCCTCCCCAGGCCCCCTCCCCTTGGCCCTCCCCCTCCCTCACAGGCCTCGAGCCTATCCCACCAGCTAGGAGTTCAGTATAAAGAGATAGGAAGGAATGGAAATAGGTCTTGAACAAGGACACAGGGCAAACCCTGAGGAATTGCTCATTGGCTATGGGGAGGGGGAGGGAGGAGGGAAAGAACAGGAATCCTGGAACTGTGGGAAACCATCTACATTAATTAACTAATTAATTAAAAATAGAGTAAGCCAGTAAAAAAGAGCGAGAGAGATTAAGGAGAGGGACGCCCTCCTCCAAAGGAACCTGCTTTCCCCGGCATCAGAAATGTAGAGCAGCAGGTAGCTGAGGGATGAGGCAGGCCAAAGGGAAATGACTTGCCCAGGAGAAGTAGGTCTTTCTGGCTCCCAGTCCAGTCCTCTGTCTACTACACAAACCCTCAGCATGTCCAAAGGCCATTTCTGCAGGGAGAGAGCACGGAGACCCAAGGGCAGAAGGAAAGGCTCACTGTCGGCCCCAGCATATGAGCTGAGCCTCGAAGGAAGCTAGGAATTCTAAACAGTGGCAGTGAGGGGGCAGCGCAGTGTCTGGACAAAGGGGTGGAGGTAGGAAATAGAACATCCCTAGGGAGAAGACCAAAATGGAGACAGTGTGGAGGAAAACAGTGTAACCAGCTTGGGAAGCCAGGCAGGAAGAGTCAGAGGGCAAAGATATCTCAATGCTGAACACGGGAGTCCTGTTGGACTTTAGGCTGTTCAGGTTCTGAGCAGAGTTGGGCTGGGATCAACTTTGGGCTCCAGGAAGAAGACTTTGGCAGCTGCGTGGAAGGCCCCAAGTGGGCCTGGGCCCTTTCCTACTGGTGTGATTTCCTCTCTTCAGCTCCTGTGAAGTCAATTATCTTCTGCACGCAGCTGACCCCTGGAGGATCTACTGATCCAGCCCTCACCTCTCTCTAAACCCCATCTCCAGTGGCCTATGCCCACATGGAATCTAGAAACCCCAAACGTATAGTCTGGTGAGATCGGATGAACCCCAAGTTTTAGGACTAGCTTGTAAGTGGGAGACCCCAAAGCTTGTGCTTCTTCCCTGTTCCCCTGAGGATGCACCCTGAAGGGAATCTCAGGCTGGCTGTTTCAGACTGAATAATGGACCCTGAGGTAAAAGACAATCCCCATCAGGTGGAGCCAAGCCCAAGCCTAGGGACTCTTCTTGTCTTCAGAAGACTCCCCCACTGTATCACACCTTCCTTCCCAGGACTAGAACTCAGGACCTTCAGCTTAGGCCACTGAGTACTGCCTACTATGCTAGAGTCACTTGGCTTGGGCCTGGCCCCACCTGATAGGAATTGTCTTTTACCTCAGGGTCCATTATTCAGTCTGAAACTGCCAGCCTGAGATTCCCTTCAGGGTGGATTCTCACAGGAATAGGGAAGAAGCACAAGCTTTGGGGTCTCCCACTTATAAGCCAGTCCTAAAACCTGGGGTTCATCAGATCTTGCTAGACTACAAGTTTGGGGTTTCTAGATTCCATGTTGACACCTAGTACCATGGTGGTGAACCTACGGCATGTGGACCAGAGGGGGCACTCAGAGCTCTCTCTGTGGGCATGCCACCATCGCCCCCGTGGAGAGTCTGCCAGAGGGATGTAGGGCAGGGCTACTCCCCTCCCCCTCTCTGCAAGTGGCTGAGGACATCACTCGCCCCTCTAAAAGGTTCACCATCACTGGCCTAGTGGATAAGCCAGACTGGAAGTCCCATAGATGTCTTAACTCCAACCTGTCCAAAATTGAACTCCTTTACCGATCTTTTCTCCCAAACCTTCCCCCTTCCTCACTTTCCTATTACTGTTGGGGGCCACCATACCCTCAGGCTCCCAGGCTCTCAACATAGAGAGCTGGCTCCCTCGCCCCTCTTGGACTCTTCCACAGGTGCAGGTCCTCATCCCCTCATGCCCCAACTATTGCCATAGTCCTTGGAGAAGGGTCTGCCCCGTCCCTCTTTCTCCAGCCCCAGGCCCCCCTCCACCCAGCTGTCAAAGTGATCTTCCTAAAATGTAGGGCCCTCAACCCCTTCTCATGAACCACAGCGGCCCCTACTACTTCCAGGATCCAATGGGAAATCCTTTCCCTCTTAGAGTCAGTACTGTTGGCCCTAAGGCAAAGGAGTGGTACAGGGTAGGCAGTGGGGCTTAAGTGACTTGCCTAGGGCCACCCAGCTAGGAAGTGTCTGAGGCCAGATTTGAACCCAGGACCTCCCAGCTCTGGGTCCAGCTCTCAATCTGCTGTGCCTCCTCGCTGCCCCGCTTTGTTTGCCTTTCCTAACCTGGTCCCTTCTGCCTTTCAAACCTTCTTGTCCTTGCTCCCTTCTGGTGGATTCTGGGATCCAGTGACACCAGCTTCTCTGTTCCTTGAATAAACATTCTGTCTCCAGACTGCAGGCATTTTCTCTGGGAGTCCCTCATGCCTGCCATTCTCTTCTCATCTCTGCCCCTTGGCTTCCCTGCCCTCTTGGAGTCTCTGCTAGAGTCTCCTCTTTTGCCAAAAGCCTTCCTGACGCCCCTTTGTCCCAGCGCTCTCCCTCTGGGGGCCCCCAATTCTTCATGTACATAGAGCAGTTGGAGGAGGGGGCTTAGGGACATCAAGCGTGGGATTTGGGGGAAGACTGTGAAGTTGGCGTCCAATCGCTGATCATGGAGGCCCTGGAGTGTGGCCTTGGCTCCCCTTCTCCAGCGCCAGCCCCCTCTCTCCCCTCTCCCAGGCTCCCAGGAGTCCAGTTCTTCCCCAGATCCATCTCTTGGACTCTCCTCTCCTTCAGTCTGAGCCTCTCTCTAAGGCTGGCTGTAGCTCCCTCCCTCCTTCCTCAGTTTCTCCATCCCTGTATCAGGACTACTTCCCAATGGGCAGGCTCTGAATCCCTACCCAAGGTGGAGCTGCTCAGCCCCCCTGCCAGGGGCCCCAGGACCCCACACACATCTTCCACTGGAGAAGGTCATGTTTCCTTGGTTTCTCAGTCCCCGTCTCTCCTCCTGACTCAGGATGCTGGGGAGGCCCCAAGTGAGGCAGGAGGGAGCAGGGTCCTGTCGGTGCTGTCCGAGGTTCTGAACGTGGGGCAGCCACACCACCCGTGGAGCCCCAGAGAAAAGAGGAGATCCCCCTTCTACCTTGGTGCTCCGACATTCCGCCCCCGACATGGGCCAGAGTGCCGATTTAATAAGTTAAAAGCTTGGTATTATGTACAGGTCGTACAGGGCTCAGCCTCTCTGAGACTCCCCAAATCTCTTCATCAATCTGATGACTGGGAGGGACCCAGATATCAAGAACCCAGGTGTCCCTACTCCCAGCTAACTCCTTGGAGATCCCGGGGACTGGGCCCCGAATCCAGAACCCCAGAAAGTGGGGCTCAGTTGTCACGGAGCTCCTGCTCATAGGCCTTGATGGCGTCCATGTTCTCGTACAGGACGTCCTCTTGGTCTTCTGACTGCTGCAGATGCCTCAAGAGCGTTTGGTACAGAAATATGTACTGGCCCTGCGGGTGTTGGAACAGGACACGGGGTGGGGGGGGGGGTGGGTTCAGGCCTCAATGCCTGCCCAGGTAACTGGACTCCACATCCAGCTTCTCCTAGGACAGTGATGGTGAACCTCTGGCACAGGTGTCAAAGATGGCACGCAGAGAGCAGCAGAGGGGTTCGGGCAGAGCTGCTCCCCTCCCCCTCTCTACAGGAGGACATTCCTCACCTCCCCCATCCCTCCCCCCAGCAGCCCAATGGGAGCCCCCCCACTCCGGGGGTGAGGGGGGCAGCTCCCGACCCTGACCCTGACCCTGACCTCTGTCTGCACCATCAGTGGGCGGCTTCTCCTCATCCTTCGGACAAAGGACTGGACCCCAACCCTCCCGTGCTTCTGCAGTTGCCTCTGCAGGACATCCAGGGCGATGAAGGTCCCCGAACGGCCCACACCAGCGCTGGAGAGGGGAGACCAGAGCAGACATTTCTCCCAGAGGCTCTGGGGGTCACCCGATGTGGGGAGTGGCAGGCGAAGCAGATGAGGGCCAAGCTGGGGAGTTGTTTGGGGGGTGCCCTGGGGAGGCTCCAGGCACAGCCTTACCTGCAGTGGACAATGGGAGGGCCCCCCTCTGGGCTCTGCTCCAGCCACTTGCGCAGGAGAGCCTGGAAGGCCAGCAGTGGGTCTGGAGAGCGGGGAACCCCATGGTCAGGCCAGACTGTGTAGTGGAACTGGCGAACGCAGAGGTCCTCCTTCACATCCATCTGGGGGGGGAGGGACGAGAAGCAGAACTGAGGGCCGGAGGGGCCCTGGACAAAGGGCCAGAGAGAGCAAGGAGCCGCCCCAGGCCTCTCAGGGAAGAAGGAGCCGAGGCAAGACTTGAACCTCGCGCCTTGGACTCCTTTTTCCAGTCTGTGCTGCCCTTCATGTTGCGCTTGGACAAGCTGTGAGGAGAGGCTAGGGAAGAAGGCGTGGGAAGGAGGTTCTGGAGAATGGGGGCATTCTGGGGCTGCGGAGGCGGCCGGGGGCTCCCTGGGGAGATGAATGAGGCTGAGGAGGTCGCATTCATCTGGAGGGGGGCCACTGGGACTGCCCAAAGGCAGCTAGGTGGCACAGTGGATGGGGCACTAAGCCTGGAGGCAGAAAAACGAGTTCAAATCCAGCCTCAGACCCGTCCCAAATGGTGCCCAGGCAAGTTGCTCGCTGCTCCCTGCCTTTGGAAGCCCACCAAGAGGATATTTGTAGAGCACGTGGCGGGCACTTTCCAAATGCTGCTTCCCTCATCCTCCCCCAAGATCTGCTCTCAGGGTCCCTGCAAGGTCTAGCAGGGCCCATCAGGGAGGCGGAAGGGGAGCTTCGGTCAGAAATGAGATCCCAAGGCGGACAGCTTGTATGTGGGGTCACCGGGGCCTGGAGGTCTCAGAGACCCAGAAAGCTGCCAACTCTCCAGGGCTGGGAGTCTGTCTTGGGGGGGGATCCCCGGCACTCCCTGAATTACTGCTGGACATTTGGGGGAACCCAGTTGGTCTGGAAGGTGACTGAGTGCTATGGGGAGCTCCAGGGTGCTCTGGAGTGAGGGAGGGGGTACAGATTAGGGTTGGATGATCACTCCCATCAGCAGGGGAGAAGTGGGGGTTGGGCTGGGCTTCAGGAGCCTTTGGGGCCCCGAGAGCAGACAGGTTGGGGGCCTAAAAAGGCTCCATACATGAAACAGGTGCAGGTCTCGAACCGTCCAGTGCTCGGCCACCGTCTCCCCCTTCAGAGTCACCCGAAGGCGTCCATGGTTGCAAGGCTGGGCATCCAGGGGCCAGTAGTGTTCACACTTGACCTGGGACAGGGGAGCACCCAGAGAAGGGTCACCATCCCAAGCAGGAACAGGAACCTTGCTGCTGAGAGAGCGCCACAGGCCAGCCGGGAAGGGAATGGCCGGTCTGGAGTGGTTGGACACCCACCTCCTTCTCCTCTCTGGAAAGAGACGATGGAGACAGGGAGAGGCCTGGGGGAGAGATGAGGGGAGAGACAGAGGAGAGACAAAGGGAGAGAGACTCTGAGAGAGATAGAGGAGAGGTGGAGGAGATGACAAAGAAAGGGAGAGATAGAGGAGAGACAAAGAAAGGGAGAGATAAAGGAGAGACAAAGAAAGAGATAAAGGGAGAGATAGAGGAGAGACAAAGAGAGTTAGAGGAGAGACAAAGAAAGGGAGAGAGAGGAGAGACAGAGAGATAAAGGGAGAGATGGAGGAGAGACAAAGAGAGAGGAGAGACGAAGAAAGGGAGAGATGAGGGGAGAGATAGAGAGACAAAGAAAGGGAGAGATAAAGGAGAGACAAAGAAAGAGATAAAGGGAGAGTTGGAGGAGAGACAGAGAGTTAGAGGAGAGACAAAGAAAGGGAGAGATGAGGGGAGAGAGAGGAGAGACAAAGAAAGGGAGAGATAAAGGGAGAGATAGAGGAGAGACAAAGAAATGGAGAAATGAGGGGAGAGACAAAGAAAGGGANGGGAGAGACAGAGGAGAGACAAAGGGAGAGAGACTCTGAGAGAGATAGAGGAGAGGTGGAGGAGATGACAAAGAAAGGGAGAGATAGAGGAGAGACAAAGAAAGGGAGAGATAAAGGAGAGACAAAGAAAGAGATAAAGGGAGAGATAGAGGAGAGACAAAGAGAGTTAGAGGAGAGACAAAGAAAGGGAGAGAGAGGAGAGACAGAGAGATAAAGGGAGAGATGGAGGAGAGACAAAGAGAGAGGAGAGACAAAGAAAGGGAGAGACAAAGGGAGAGATGGAAAGAGAGGCCGGGGAGAAGGAAGGAAGGAGAGCTGGAGGGAGGCGCGAGGGAGGCGGAGGGAGACAAAGGGAAAGGGAGGGGCCGGGAAGGCTGGAGAGAGACAAAGACCGAGAGGGAGAAGGGCGGGAGCCGCGGAGGGAGACAAAGGCCGCGGCCAGAGAGGAGGCCAGCGGACTAGGGAAGGCTTCCGGGGAGACGCAGGAAGCCAGCGGGAGAGGAAGGAGGGCGGGGAGGGGAGAGACGGAGGGAGACGAAGGCAGCAGCAGAGGTGGGGCGGGCCAGCGCGAGGCGGGGGCCGGCGCGGAGGTGGAAGCCTCACCCGGCCGGACTCCACGCAGTTGGTCAGCATGACAATAGTGCGGCTTTGCTGTTCCCACACCAGGCGCCAGAAATCGCCCACCGTCTGCGGGAGGGGCCCCTGGGTGGCAATGAATTCTCGGGAATCGCCGAGACCCTGAAAGGGGACGGAGTGAGGGGGGTCCGTGGGGCTCTC
>NW_025371451.1:0-8469 GCF_016433145.1 Gracilinanus agilis | reverse complement strand
CTCTCTGGGTTGATTACACTGAGAGTAAGGTTTGAGTATTACCTCTTAATGCTCTCTTCCTCTCCTTCTTATAATAGTATTTGTCCCCTCTCCTTCCCATGCCTTCTTTGTGTGTAATAGAATATCCTATTTTTCTTATTCACTCAAGTTTCTCTTGGTGTCCCCTGCTATTCACCCCCTCTTCCCCACCCCCCAGGTCATCTTAGATTATTTAGTGTTCCACCCTCACTCTATGAATTATTCTTCTGATTACTATAATAGTGAATATTATAATAGTGAATAGAGTTCACTACAGAGAATTATACATAACATTTATCTACATAGGAATACAGATAATTAGATCTCACTGAGGCCCTTAAAAAGGCAAATTTAAAAATTATAAATTTTCTTTCTTTCCCCTCTGTTTCTTATTTATCTTTTCATGTTTCTCTCGATGTTTGTGGTTGGATATCAAACTTTCCATTTAGTCCTGGTCTTTTCTGTGCAAATACTTGGAAATCTTCAAATTTGTTGAATGCCCATACTTTCCCCTGGAAATATATAGTCAATTTTGATGGGTAGTTGATCCGTGGTTGCAGGCCCAGCTCTCTTGCCTTTCTGAATATTGTATTCCAAGCCTTACGGTCTTTTAGCGTGAAGGCTGCCAGATCCTGTGTGATCCTGATTGGTGTTTCTTGATATTTGAATTGTCTCTTTCTGGATTCTTGTAAGATTTTTTCTTTTGCTTGAAAGCTCTTGAATTTGGCAATTATATTTCTGGGTGTTTTCTGTTCTTGATCGAATGTCGTAGGTGTTCTATGAATCCTTTCAATGTCTATATTGCCCTCTTGTTGTAGGACTTCAGGGCAATTTTGCTGAATAATTTCTTTTAGTATGGAGTCCAGGTTTCTATTAATTTCTGGTTTTTCTGGAAGACCAATGATTTTCAAATTGTCTCTTCTAGACCGGTTTTCTTGGTCTTTCACTCTCTCATTGAGATATTTCATATTTCCTTCTATTTTTTCAGTCTTTTGACTTTTTTTTATTTGTTCTTGTTGTCTTGAGAGATCATTAGCTTCTAATTGCTCGATTCTAGCCTTTTGGGACAGGTTTTCAGCTCTAAACTTTTCGTTTTCAGCTATGATCTTTTCAATCTGGTCATTTCTGGTGTTCAATTTGCTTATCAGTTCATTTGATTTTTGAGCCTCACTTTCCAATTGCAATATTCTACCTTTTAAACTGTTATTTTCTTGCCAGATCTCTTCCATCTTCCTCAAAATCTCAGTTTTGAACTTTTCCATAGCTTGTGACTCGTTTTCCTTATTTGAGGAGGGTCCGGATGCTTGTTTGTTCTCCTCCTCTGTTTGCTCGGTTGTCTGGATTTTCTCTGTGTAAAAGTTGTAGAGTGTTAAAGACTTCTTTTTCTTGTTGTTTATCTTTCTCTTCTGAACTTCCTGAGTCTGGGTAGCCATCATTAGCCCAGCAGCTTCTCAGCTTTATCCTCGTGCTCAGGGTCTGTCCGCGGTCTTTTGGCTCCTGAGGTCTGAGTTCTGGTTTTTTCCAAGGTCAAGCCCCCTGGTGGACCCCCTTGCTTGATCCTCTGCCAGAGATTCCTTTACAATTCTCAGGGCGCTGCTTCCACAGTCGTATACCCGTCTATGCTGGTTCCCCACTCAGGGTTTCAGAGCTTTAGCTCGTGGCTGTGTCTGCCTCCACCCATGCCTCTGTTGCGCCTGTGCTCTGAGCCCGTGCTCAGAGTTTGTGTGCGTTCTTTGGCTTTTTGGGGTCCCAAATCTTGCTGCTCTCAGGAACAGGCCCTGAAGCTGCCAATGACTCGATGGGTGCCCTAAACTTGCTCTATTTCTTTTTAGCTGGCTTTGGCACTATAGGTGTTGTGTGTGGAGGGGGTGGGGGTGGGGTAGTTGCTTAGCCCGCGATTTAGTGAGAGCCGTTTCACCCCTTTATAGCATGGAAATGTCCCGATTCCACGTACCTTCCACGCTGCACACTGTTGTGGGGTTCCTCTATTCGTTTGGACTTGTTTTTATGTCCCCTTGAGGAGTCTTATGTATTTTGGTCAGGAGAGGTTAAGAGCTGCTTTTTACTCTGCCGCCATCTTAACCCAGAACCAGCACATCATTCTTGACTTAAATAGTTTTAGGTATCAATATTTGGAATTAACTACTTGGCATCATTCTGAGAGTATCATACTCCCAACATACATCAATGTCTTAAGAATAAAGGGAAGAGGGAGCAGTTAGGTAGCTCAGTGGATAGAAAGTCGGCAGCCCTAGAGATGGGAAGTCTTGGGGTTCAAATCTGACTCCAGGCATTTCCTAGTTGTGTGACCCTAGGTAAGTCACCTAACCTCCATTGCCTAGCCCTTACCACTCTTATGCTTTAGAAACAATACACAGTGTGGAAAGCAAAGGTTTAAAAAAGAAGAAAGGAAAGGGGTAACTCTGTACTGCCAATCAAACTAAAATTCCTTGAAGGTCTAAAAACAATATGATTTCTAACATTATGTACCCTTTTCTTGTTATTCTTCCACCCTGCTACAGAAGAAAGAGACCACTCAAGATTGAAGACCATTAATCATTTTTCTTTGTTTCATGAGTTCCAATGGCCAAAAATTCTTTCATCACCAGATGGCTAACATAATACTGACTTTCCTCTCCATAATTAGCACTGTGGGTACCCAGAAAATAGATTCATTCTGCTGGCATACACCATATTCAAAGGTTCTCCAGTTCAAAATTTTGGTTTATTTCCATGCTATGATGAAATATCTGTGTAGGACCTTATGCTGGCTTATAACAAATGATTCTATCAATTTGTCAGCTCCATAGCCATGGGACCCAATAAAGGATTGCTGCATTATCCTAAAACACAAGTTATTTTCAGGGCTGAGCCTGAGCAGTTGTTAAGTCAAGTCAAATCAAGTCAACTGGCTTTTATTAAGAGTAAGAATTATGCACCTCACACTAAGCTAAGTTCTGAGAATATGAATACAAATGAAAAGAAAGACAATCCCTGCTTTCAAGAAGCTTACATTCTAATAGGGGAAGACAGCCCAAAAAAGAAGCCAAAAATAAAATTGACTAGGTAACCATGAGGGAAAATAGTAGAGAAAATTTGGAAAAATTGGCACAGGTCTACAGAAAAATTAAAACAAGGCTGACTTTGATGCTTTTATTAAAATGGATATTCTGGTTCCGGAAGTGGAGTCAATATAGTGGAGTAATCCAGATCAACTCTGTGCCACCATACGAATCCTCTCTGACCAAGATTAAAATACAACCACAAAACGAATACAGGAGTGAAAGAACCAACAAGGAGAAAGAATGAAACAACTTTCAAGAAAAGAAAAACCCAAAAGATAGGCATAGAACATCTGGGGCACTGGGGTGAGAGGAGAACAGAACCAGCAAGAGACTGTAGCAAGGAGGGAAGTGCAAGTCAAAAGCCAGCAACACCACCCCTGTCCCTGCCACACACTGAAAAGATGAGTCCAGTTGGCAATGATGTCAAGTTGCTAACAATGGGGGGGGGGTGGAAATGAGAGGCTAGAATTCTTTCTCCTCCCCCTCCTTGGCAGTTGTTTCCCCAGAATAAGAATTGTAACAGAAACCCTTATAGACCAGGAATGGAGGCTATATTAACTTGAGTATCTCAGTGCTAAATTGTCTGACAAATAGGGAATAATCCCACAGAAATTGGCAGCTTCCACTGTAGGAAGATTATTCCCAAAGCCTCGGGTAGATAAAGTGCTCAGGATGGCTTAAAACAGCTGCTTTGCCCTCTGGATCACAGCTTTGCTCAGAGCTTGACTGGATGAAGATTTGCTTTGGTAATTTATGGATGGAATTGGTAAAGCCTATATATATATATTAACTTCACACAACCACAAATTTAACATGGGAAGGGATTTATTAATTCAGGAAAACAATGAAGGAGGAATAATTTCTAGGATGGAGGGTGAGGTAAAACTATCTAGTATCTTTAGGATATTGAGAGAAATAGCAATCCCCTAGAGAGGAATGCCTGGAATAAACTTATTCCCCTAACTCCCTCACAAACAAAACTTTCTCTTGAATCTAATGTTATCTAGTCAAGATGGTGAAGGTAATCTTGACTGTAGATCTATATTGTTCAGAGATTAGCTGGGATACTGCATATGAGTATTTTCACAGTGCTCAAAGCCTGGTTTAGTTTGTATAGAGTAAAACAGCAAAGAATCACCCTACTCCCTGGGGTCAGAGTTAAGCTAGCAGAGAAGTAAAAATCTTAAACCCTCTTAAACCACCTAGCTCCCCACAAAAAGTATCCTTGCCAAGCAGGGTTTCCTGTTTTTGTACCTGCATTCTTGATTGCCCCAATTGACCCCTCTCCTGGAGTTCTGGGGGGTACTGTGGAATTCTGTGAGGCAGTTCACCCCACTTAAAGCCATGCATGTTACAACACACACACACACACACACACACACACACACACACACACACACACACACANATGCATGTTAACACACACACACACACACACACACACACACACACACACACACACACATCTTCTGTTACAGGTTTGGAACTTAGATCCAAACCAACATCCAGATCCTGAGATCCTATCTGGGCAAAAACTGGTAAAAGCCAACTCACACTCCTTGAAATTTCAAACCTGTGAAGAAGTCTGAAGTAATTGCCTAGAGCAATCTGGGCTGAAGTAGACTGATAAATGCAAAGTTTTCAGATCATAATACAATAAAATAATAATTAGTAAGGGTACATGGAGAGGCAAATCAAAAATTAACTGGAAATTAAATAATATGATTCTCCAAAAGTGGTTGTTTAAAGGAAAAATCATAGAAATAATTAATAATTTCATTGAAGAGAATGATAATGAGGAGACATCATATCAAAATCTATGGGATACAGTCAAAGCAGTACTCAGGGGAACATTTATATCCCTGAGTACATATATTAACAAATCAGAGAGGGAAGAGGTCAATGAATTGGACATGAAAATTAAAAAAATTAGAAAGAGAACAAATTAAAGATCCCCAGATAAAAATTAGTTAGAAATCCTAAAAATTAAAGGAGAAATTAGTAAACTTGAGAGTGAAAGAACTATTGAATTAATAAATAAAACTAGAAGCTGGTACTTTGAAAAAAATAAATAAAATAGATAAAGCACTGGCTAATCCAATAAAAAAGGAAAAAAATAAATGAAATTAATAGTATTGAAGACAAAAAAGGTGACCTCACCTCTAATGAAGAGGAAATTAAGCTAATTATTGGAACTATTTGCTGAATTACATGGCAATAAATATGGCAATCTAAGTGATATGGATGATTATTTACAAAAATATAAATTGCCTAGGTTAACAGAAGAAGAAATAGAATACTTAAATAATCCAGTACCAGAAAAAGAAATTGAACAAGCCATCAAAGAACTCCTAAGGGCTCGATGGATTTACAAGTGGATACTATCAAACATTCAAAGAACAACTAATCCCAGTACCATGCAAACTATTTGACAAAATAATCAAAGAAGCTCTACCAAATTTCTTTTATGACACTAATATAGTACTGTTCCAAAGTCAGGCAGACTAAAAACAGAGAAAGAAAACTTTAGATCAATCTCCTTAATGAACATAGATGCAAAAATCTTAAATAGAATACTAGCAAAAAGACTCCAAGTCATCATGAGGGTTATTCATTACAGTCAAGTGAGATTTAGATGTAATTGATCATATGAAAAACCAAACCAACAGAAATCACATGATTATATCAATAGATGCAAAAAAGGCATTGAAAAAATACAAAACTATTAGAAACATGAGAAAATATAGGAATAGTGGGGCCTTATCTAAAAATAATAAAAATATATATTTAAAACCGTCAGCAAGCATTATCTGCAATGGAGATAAATTAGAAACCTTCCCAATAAGATCAGGAGTGAAACAAGGATGACCATTATCACCTCTATTATTTAATATTGTAGTAGAAATACTAGCAGTAGCAATTAGAGAAGAAAAAGAAATGGAAGGTATTAAAATAGTCAATGAGGTGACTAAACTATAACTCTTAGCAGATGATATGATGGTCTACTTAAAGAATCCTAGAGAATCAACTAAAAAGCTATTGGAAATAATTGACAATTTAGCATAGTTGCAGGATACAAAATATACCCATGTAAATCATCAGCATTTCTATATATTTCCAACACATCTTAGCAGCAAGAGTAAGAAAGAGAAATTCCATTTAAAATCACCCTAGATAATATAAAATATTTAGGAATCTATTTGCCAAGACAAACACAGGAAATATATGAACACGGTTACAAAACACTTTCCACACAAGCTAGATCTAAGAAATTGGAAAAAAACATTAATTGCTCATGGGTAGGATGAGCTAACATAATAAAAATGACAATCGCTTATTCAGTGACATAACTATCAAACTACCAAGAAACTGTTTTACTGAATTAGAAAAAAATTTAACAAAGTTTATTTTGATGAACAAAAGATCAAGAATATCAAGGGAAATAGTGAAAAAAAAAGTGAAGTAGGGAGGCCTAGCAGTACCAGATCTTAAACTGTATCATAAAGCAGTGGTCATCAAAAAAATGGTACTGGTTCCGGGTTAAGATGGCAGCAGAGTAAGAAGCACCTCTTAACCTCTCCTGACCGAAACACACCAAAATCCTCAAGGGGACATAAAAACAAGTCCAGACGAATGGAGGAACCCAACAACAGGGCACAGCATGGAAGGTACGTGGAATCGAGGCATTTCCATACTATAAAGGGGTGAAACAGCTCTCAATAAATCGTGGGCTGAGCAACCACCCCACACCCACTCCCTCCACACACAACACCTACAACGCCAAAGCCAGCTAAAAAGAAATAGAGCAAGTTTGGGGGCACCCATTGAGTCATTGGCAGCTCCGGGGCCTGATCCTGAGAGCAGCAAGATTTAGGACCCCAAAAAGCTAACAAACACACACAAAATTTGAGCGCGGGAGCAGGTTGCTGAGAGTGGACACAGAGTGTGGGCTCAGAGCGCAGGCACAAAAAGGAATATACCTTCTTTTCAGCTGCACATGGCACATTCACAAAGATTGACCATGTTATAGGGCATAGAATCATTGCAAACAAATGCAAATGAGCAGAAATAATAAATGTAACCTTCTCAGATCATAATGCAATAAAAATAATAATTAGTAAGGGCACCTGGAGAGGAAAATCAAAAACTAATTGGAAATTAAATGATATGATTCTTCAAAACCAATTTTTCAAAGAAGGAATCATAGAAACAATCAACAATTTCATTGAAGAAAATGACAATGATGAGACATCCTACCAAACTCTGTGGGATGCGGCCAAGGCAGTACTCAGGGGGAAATTTATATCCTTGAGTGCATATATTAACAAATTAAGGAGGGCAGAGATCAATGAATTGGGCATGCAACTCAAAAAATTAGAAAGCGAACAAATTAAAAATCCCCAGATGAAAACTAAATTAGAAATACTAAAAACCAAGGGAGAAATTAATAAAATCAAAAGTAAAAGAACTATTGAATTAATAAATAAGACTAGAAGCTGGTACTTTGAAAAAACAGATAAAATAGACAAAGTACTGGACAATCTAATAAAAAAAAGGAAAGAAGAAAACCAAATTGATAGTATCAAAGATGAAAAGGGAGACCTCACCTCTAATGAAGGGGAAATTAAGGCAATCATTAAAGACTATTTTGCCCAATTGTATGGCAATAAATATAACAATTTAGGAGATATGGACGAATATTTACAAAAATATAAACTGCCTAGATTAACAGCAGAAGAAATAGAATACCAAAATAATCCCATATCAGAAAAAGAAATTGAACAAGCCATCAAAGAACTCCCTAAGAAAAAATCTCCAGGGCCTGATGGATTCACAAATGAATTCTATCAGACATTCAAAGAGCAACTAATCCCAATACTATACAAATTATTTGATATGATAAGGAAAGAAGGAGTCCTACCAAATTCCTTTTATGACACAAATATGGTACTGATTCCAAAGCTAGGGAGATCAAAAACAGAGAAAGAAAACTACAGACAAATCTCCCTAATGAACATAGATGCAAAAATCTTAAATAGAATACTAGCAAAAAGACTCCAGCAAGTAATTAAGAAGAACATCCACCATGATCAGGTGGGATTTATACCAGGAATGCAAGGTTGGTTCAACATTAGGAAAACCATCCACATAATTGACCATATCAACAGTCTAACAAAAAAAAATCACATGATTATCTCAATAGATGCTGAAAAAGCCTTTGACAAAATATAGCATCCATTCCTATTGAAAACACTGAAAAGTATAGGAATAGAAGGACCTTTCCTAAAAATAATAAACATTATATACCTAAAACCATCAAGAAACATCATATGCAATGGGGATAAATTAGAAGCCTTCCCAATAAGATCAGGAGTGAAACAAGGAT
>NW_025371450.1:0-8661 GCF_016433145.1 Gracilinanus agilis | reverse complement strand
TCTCTCTCTCTCTCTCTCTCTCTCTCTCTCTCTCTCTCTCTCTCTCCCTCCCTCCCTCCCTCCCTCCCTCTTTCTGTTTCTCCCTCCAGCAGCAGCAGCAAAAATACTTTCTCAAGCTTCCCTCTCCATCTCAGCTCCCAAATTCTTTGAAAATATGAAAATATGTGAAGAGCACACTACTTCTAATCCATATTCACGGTCGAGTGCCAAGCACATTCAGAATTACCCCCTTTCCCTGCATTCCCCAAAACATCTGTAAAGAAGATTTGGGAGATCATAAAAGTTATTGCATTTAATGGGAACTTAAAGCGAAAACCACCCAGTTAATTAGAAGAGTTCCTATTTTTCCACTCTGAGTAGATGGAGAGGTGTAAATCCCGAGGAATTTAAGGGAATTAACTGCATACGTGGGAAATCTTCACACGTATCCCGTTTCCCTCTCCTAGCTTGTGTTAATACTGCGAATGGTATAGAGTTGCTGGACTTTACCGTCACAACACAAGCTGTTGTGTCTGAGGGGATTAACTAACCCAAGTCATACACAAACAGAATCTTAAAACTCTACAAAATAAAATACTAAATGGTTGCCTGATGTGAAATGTAATATTTGAATTTGAACTCTGAACGAGAGAGAGAGAGAGAGAGAGAGAAATCTCCGATAAAGTAATAAACTTCTAGATACCGCTTGCCTGGACTTTTCCTAAAATATGACTTCTGCTGGAAAGATTAAGGATTTGGGAATACGAAGAGGGAGTACCAGTGTTACTCAAATTATATCTATACAATGAGAAAAGTGGAAAAGAAAGAATAATGTCATTTGAAGAAGGAATCTTACTTTTATAAATCAGTAATTTTGTGAATAAATCTACAGCATGGGTGTGTACACATTTCAACTTACCGGCTTCTGAGCTCACAAAGTTAATTTCCTAAATACCTGAAAAACTAAAACAAACTCCAGACCAGATAAGGCATTTATAGAGACAGTGTATTATATTTATTTTATGCATCCATGCATATCCTTATATAGGGAATATATGAATTCTACTTGTAGAAAATGTTCTTTCTGTGACATACTCACATCCATTGGCTGAAGGGTGTTGATGGAAAATTTAACCAAACAAGAAATTTAATTATAGTGAACAACTGGCATTTAATTCATAATTTAGTTTCTATTATCTGAAAACTTAGTGTATTTTCTGTTTTATAACATTCTAGCATGCCTTTTAACACAAATAAGTTTGTAAAAAAAAATAGGCCATCAACTAATCAGAATATAGACAACTTCTATTTGAATCCTGATTTCCAGAGTTAAATGTCATTCTGTAGTTTTAAAAACAAATGTTTCTGATTTACATTAAATATAAAGTTAGCTTGACTGCAATGAACTTAATTTCTCAAAGGTAACTGAGGTCTGTAGCTATTTTAACTGCTGTTAAGTTCTGTTGATGGTGTTATCGGAACTTAAACAGAATTCTCTGTTCACCCAAAAGGCAACTTTTGGGAATTCCACCAGAGACAAGACACTTGAACTTAGGCTGGGCTACAGTTACCCCACTAACCACCCGTGATCTTTAGAGTATTTGGGGATTTGACCTAGAGTTAGTGAGCTATACAGTTAAGTCTCTTTCCACTGTCTATGAAAAGGAAAGATGAATGGTATGTTATACAACATGAAGCAGAGTTTATCAAAGGCTTTTTATTTTATTTTTTAAAATTTGGATGCCTTTCAGGAATCCGGGAGGGGCAGAAAGGCAATTTTAAAAATGCTATCGTTGGTTCAATCATTTGAGTAAAATGGGAAGATTTGAGCTGGCTATCCTTTTCTGAGCAGATTATCTTTTTGTTTGTTTCTTTTTTTTCTTCCTGTTTTGACATATTGATAAGCACAGGCCTTTAAAAGAACAACAGCAAAAGAGTCCGATTGAATATAAAAGCCTAGACCCCGTATTGCCTTTGACAACTGGAATGTGTATTTCACAGGTAGTCTTGGTGTGCCATTTTCTCTGGTTCACAGAATAGAAGTGGAAATGGGGAAGCTGTTTGTACACAAGTCTTTCCAAAGCTTAAGGTTAAATGTACATGACAATGAAGAAAAGTTGTTCATTGAATAGAGTCCACTGCCATGCCCTTCTTCTGCTCTTGGGAAAATCCATGGGCATCCAAGCACAATGGAGTGGCCATGGTCAGAATGAGAATGTAACATTCACATTCAATTCTTAGAGGTGCCAAATTTCAATTGGGAGTGCAAAAAGACAGTGCTTTGGGTTAGAGGGGGAAAGTAATAATGAGGAGATACTAAAGTTTAGGGGTGCAAACTGTCTGGGGAGAGACCTGAAGTATGTCCCTCTGGCCTTTCCTTGATAGTCAAAAGAGGGTCCCTTGGGAAAACTGTCCATGGTCAGTAGGCAAATCCTAGTGTCTTGCAGAAAGGGAAAAGATGGAGATGGAGGGAGCACTGTATGGTTAGATAATGGAGTTCTAGTAAATTATGTGTGTTCAGAATCTTGGGGGGAGGCTTGGAATGTGAAGTCTACAGCTAATATTGTGCTATTCTACTCTAGAGTTTTGTTTCCTTTAAAACCCTGAAGTAAAGATTTGTGCATTTTTTCATCTAGAGCCTTCTTCCTCTCCCACCTCCAACATTCCTCCCCTCCCTAATACATACAATTCTAGAGGGTCAGAAAGGAAATAGGAATTTCAAGTTGGTGTGTGTGTGTGTGTGTGTGTGTGTATGTGTGTGTGTGTGTGTGTGTGTGTATTTTCCTTGAGCCAGGTCTGGCTGGCAGTTCCCAGGTGCCTCAGACCATCTCCAGGCATTAAGCATTTCCTTAATATATGTCCTCAGTGCCCCATTCCCCATCTACACTTCTGAGCAGAACAGGAATATGAAATTAATCTCTCTCACTACCACCACCCCCAACTTCTTCCTCAAAACTAAAGGCAATTCAAACAGGGCACTTCAGGGGTTCACCAGAAATTAGAAGATGCTATTAACTGTCCAGCTAGCAGAGGGGGAACAAGATGGTGTGTGCGCTGTATGTACAAATGAACATTTGAGCTCCACTTAAAGGCTTGCCTCAGCTGAGTTTAACCATTTCCTTCACAAGACTCTCCTGTTCCCCTCCTCTAAACCAGGAATCAAACCTGAGATCTGTCCATTGGGCTGTCTGAGCTGCTCTCTTCTTTGTTTTGGGATAGGAAGGAGATAGAAATCTCAGAACTGGACTTCAAAGCATGTTGGGGTAGGGGGGAGGCAGAGAATAATTGAATTCTGTACATAGGGTTGTGTGCCAGCTTTCCTCACCTGCCTACCCAGCCTCTTCTTTCCCTTTACTTTTCTAAAAGAGAGAGAGAGAGAGAGAGAGAGAGAGAGAGAGAGAGAGAGAGAGAGAGAGAATCTTTTTGCCTCAGCACTATTGCTTTTCTCTTTGCTCTAGCTTCTGCACACACAGATCTGGGCTCCCGGGCTCAGGGGANAGAGAGAGAGAGAGAGAGAGAGAGAGAGAGAGAGAGAGAGAGAGAGAGAGAGAATCTTTTTGCCTCAGCACTATTGCTTTTCTCTTTGCTCTAGCTTCTGCACACACAGATCTGGGCTCCCGGGCTCAGGGGAGCCCAAGATCTACTAGCTTGGCCTGACTGCCATTGTTTCTGTCATAATTTTGCTCTCCAAATTATCAGGGCATCTAGACCAACTGGGTGACTGACAACCACAGCAAGAGCCTGGCTTCTCTAATTGCTTTCATTACTTCCAACTTTCACCATCACCCCAGATAAGCTGTGGGAGATGAGGTTAGCAGAGTGGTCAAACAAATCGTCCTGCTTCTTCCTCCTTTTATGGAAAAAGGAAGCTACTACTGTAGCCAGACATTCTTATATTTCTACTAGCATGTTAGTAAAAATCTAGAATATTAATTTCACTTGTGTATCCAGTTTTTATTTTTGTGAATATTATTAACTACTTTGTTATTAACATTTCATTTTTAAAGGTTCATATCTCCCCATCTGAAACCACTGGCTTCCCAGCATACAAATGGAAAGACACAAGAAGCAACACTAAGGGTGAATATTTTAGTGTAGTTTCCTGATCACCTGGCATAAATAGAAAATACACTTGAAATAAGAATGCCCTCTTATTTTACATTCAGAGGAAAATTATAGTAAGTGTCATCTGATTTCATGTAGACAAATGAGGATTAATGGACAGGGTCAAAAATTATCTCCGTTGCTTCTAGAAAAGTCCAGAAGCATATTTCCAAGGTGCGCGGGAATCCTGGAACAGCAGTGCTAGCATTCTAACAGGAGCAAAACAACCTCAAAAGGCAGTTATCTCAAAGTCAGTTAAAAAGAGAAAGTGTCTAGATCCAGTGGTAGGTGGGGAAATTCAAAGTATGCACCCTTCATAGGACTTCTCTCTGTGTCACAGAGGCTTTTATAAATTAGCTTGCCCGATCTATACTTTAAAGACATAATATTTCCATCATCTCAGACAAGCCAGTTTTTCTATAGCTATCACCCAGGCCAGGTAAGTTAAAAGGGGACACTCACTTTCAGTTATTATGTATTCACTTGTTTGACTTAAAGAATCTTTGACTCTTTCTCTGTCTTACTCTCTCCTCCTTCCCTCCCTCCACGTTTGACAACTCATGTATTGACCATCCCTCTTCCCTAAATAAGAGTACCTCCACAGCAAAGGAAAAGGAACGCTCCCCACCCCCCAGTCCAGCAGGCCACTAACAACATGGGGCGGCATAGCTTTAAAAAGTTTGCTGTTTTCCTTCCAGATAGTTTAAGCTTTAGCCAATAATTTAGGTCCGCCCGGAAGGGAAATATTTGAACTATAACACCTTGAACATGTTTAATTACGGGGTAGGGGTAGTTGCAGGGAAAGGGCTCCCAAGTAATTGGAAAATATTTCTTGGGAAACAGACTAATCTCTTTTCATGGGGCAGTTGGAGAAATTAACCTTGTGGAGCTTGCTGGAGCAAAAACTACTGTCGGTTGGAAAATACCTGAACTGGTTTCCCAAGATGTACACAGTTATTAGTTATTCCTACATCTTTCCTAGCTCAAAATGAGCATTTACCTGGGGAGTGCAGGACATTCTCCCAAACCGCAGTAAAGAAAGGCCAGCCCCTCAAATTTCTTCCCTTTCCACAAGAAAATTATCAAAGTTGATGAAAAATAAGTTGCAGGTTGAGGTTTGCTGTCTTGAGTCTCCTGGGGGTGATGTAGAGAAAACTGGGCCTAGGGATGGAATTTGGTCTGGGTGCCCTGAAAGGGAGAGAAGGAAGCGCTAGTGCCTGTGCTTGCGGGTATCTGTATGCTTACACTAGTAAAGGCGTGTTTTAGCCGGGGCCAGGGACAATTCCCCACCCCCTCCCAACTTCTCATTCCGGATCCTGAAGCTTTGAACACTTGCTTAGGAGGCCACTTCGGCCCTCCTGCCGTGGCGCTGCTCCGCACACTGGGCCCTCTAGTCTGTCCCAACCCCAGCTGTTGGTGGGCCCCATGAATCCGGACTGAGCGGCGTCCCGTTGCCTCCTTCCTCCCATCCCCCTCCTCTCCCTTTCCCCCCATCCACCTTGTCTCAGCGCTTTTGCCTCTGGATGTTTATTTTCTTTTGTAACTCTTGCATCTTGTCCATTCCGAAGTTCCCGCAGCTCTGGTCAGTTTGGCTTTCAGGAACTCCGAGGGGAGGGAGGGAGTTGAGAGCAGGGACAGTTTGCGGAGAGAGAAGGAGGTGTTGAAGGGAGGAAAGGATGAGGGCAAAGTTTGGCCAGATATACACCTTTGCACACACGTGGAAAAGCAGTTGGCTAAGGGCTAAAAGATCATTAAACTTATCTTACCTGTCTAGTGGTGTCTTTCCCACCCCCACCCTACCCCCAACACACATCCTTAACCTCGTCCTCCAATAGTCTCTGAACCTTCTATCCCTAGCTCAGGCCCAGAGGGATCTTTGCGTTTTGGCCTCCGTTCGTTCCTTACAGCTCTCATAGTTCCTAGCTTCTTCGAAGCTGCCTTGCCTGCCTCCTCGGGCCCTTCTCCACTCTGGTGCCAAAGGAATCCCTTTATTTGTTTGGCATCAATGATTTGGCACACAACCTTCCTCTACCACAGTCTTTGCTCAGAACGCGGTGGGTGTTTGTATCTCTTGTTTTAAAAGGCAGCAGAGCTTACAGCCTTCTTTGACTCTTTCTGTAATTCCACAAATTCAAGATTAAAATCTTATTAAAATTAGAGTTAGTTTGACCAACTTATATCTGGTGTGCTTTTTGGCATGTTGTCTGGGCGAATTATTGGACAGAAGAGCCGAACCTGGGGGAGAGAGAAGGGATATGAGAACAGGACTAGAAGAAGCGAAAGGAGGGTTAAAAAGAGGAGGGAGAAAGAACAGTAGAATATATGGATGGAGAAAGAGAAAAGATTTTTATTAGGGCCACAAATTGGGAAGAAAAGTTTGAATTAAAGAAGGCTGGGAAACATGACGGAGGAGGAAAACAATATGAAACTACATGGGAAGTTTCCTCCGCTCCATTACGATATCATTGAATTTCGAATTCTTTTTCTAAACTGTCCAGGCTCTTCAGCAAAATAGTTTCCGGGATTTTACAACAAAGACAAGAAAATGAATGGCCAGACAGCTAATCTAGTGGCGAGGACGGCTAGGGGGTTAATGGATGCTTCAACAGATTTTTGACGAAGAGGAAAAGAACACCCCCACCCACCCACCCACCCATCACCACCACCACCTTGAACTTTTAGAGATAGTTGTCTTCCTGTGAATTCTCTCTTCAGACTGTTCTGGAGGCGGAGACGAGAGATCGAAAGCGCGCTTCCTCTTTCCAAAAGAACATTCCTACCCTTCATCCGCAACTACTGCTTTATTTCTCGTATCATGCCCTACAACACTTCATCCGTCTCCTCCTAATCTATATACGTATTCTAGAAGATCAGAGAACTCCAGGTGGAATTCTACCGTCTATATGTATCCTCACACTTACTATAAAGTATATAAGCTGGGGGGTGGGGGGGGCGAGGGTGGGGATGAGATTCTTCGAGTCTCTCTACATTTTGGAACTGGAAGAAGCCAAGGTTTGGGGAGGGGGAAAAAGTGACAATTTCACTCTGTTCCAATAAATAAAACCGCCGCACCAGAGTCCCTTTGTATCGTCTCAGCTCATTTAATATTATTTATGCATTTTTGTGCAAGGAATTGTGGGATTTTTCCCCCCACGGTAAACAATATGGAAATTTAAAAATAGATCTTTATATTATATGTGTACATAAATCCCTAATGAAGCTTTGCTTTGTTTTTGATCAATAAGAGGAATGAAGCTTAAAGGAAAATAAGCCAAAAGGATGGAGGGGCCAGTGGTCCACCGGTCCATCCTTGGTTTCGGGGACCGCTTTCCTACCATCCCCATTTTAATGCACTCTTGAGTGGAGAGGGTACTGTAGCTTTAAGGGAGGGGGAGTGAAGGCGGGGAGAGGAGGAGGAGATTGGGAATGAGATGGGGTGGTGGGAGGGGGACACCAAGGGAAAGGGGGAGGCTGCTGCTGCGTTCTCTCCTGTCACTTACCAGCCTGCCACGGCGTCACGTGTGGACGCGGCGGCCTTGCCATTGGCCGCAGGCACGTGTCTTGGATACCGGGCTTGCAACGTCACTTGAGGGGTTCTATTAAAAATAAGAACAAAAATCCAGAGTGAAAGTATTTCAGGTTCAGTTAAGTGGCTTCCAAATTTACACCCACACTAGATAAAGGGACACCCAGAGAAAGACCGAGACAGGGAGAAACAGGGAGAGGGAGGAACTGGGGAGACATCCCCCCCCAATACCCACCCACCCGCCCCCTCCCCCTTTCCCCCTTCCCCTCGCCAGTGCAACTTGGAATATTGAACTCAAAGGGGGGAAAGCGAGGCGGCGGCAGACTCATGCTTCTTGCGTTCGTCTCTGTTCGCGAGCAGGGGGGGCTGCGTGTAGGAGGAATATTGCACCTTGTTGTGGCTATTTTGACTCGCGCTCCTCCATGTGCGTGCGTGCAGCTGCGGTGGCTTTCCCTCTGACCGATCCTCACCTTTTAGGAGACTGCGCTCTCACCGGGAGCTGGGGTAAGAGGGAGGGGGTAAGGATGGGTGGGGTGGGTGGGAGCTGGGAGGTGGGCAGGAAAGTGGAATGATGAATGCCTTTGGGAGAGAAGGATGCTTTGGTGTCCAGAATTAAAACCTTGACCGGCAGAGATAACACGGCGGCAGAAGGAGGACGAGGAGGAAGAAAAAAGGGAAGAGATAGAGAGACAGAGGAAAGGAGAATTTTTTTAAGGAGGAGGAAGGGGAAAGGGGAGAAGAATTATCGGCGCCTCTGTTAAATCACGACTCTTGACTATTGTTACGGTGCTCGGGGTGCCTGTTGGGTTGTTGTTAAAAAAGAAAGAAATAACACCCGATTCTTCCGAATCTCTCGGTGTCTCCGAGGGTGGGTGTTACCCCCCCTCCCCAAACCAACTCTCTGGATGTGGATGTGAACGTGGCTTTCGCCCCGAGTGGAGCCAGACACTCCTCTAACAACAGGACCGCCGCAGTGGCCACAGCAGCCAGAGGCGGCTTCAGAAACAGACGCTGAAGATATTGAAGGGAGGAGGAAGGCGGGCGGGCGGGCG
>NW_025371449.1:1666-6663 GCF_016433145.1 Gracilinanus agilis | reverse complement strand
CTCCTCTCCTCTCCTCTCCTCTTCTCTTCTCTTCTCTTCTTCCTCTTCTCTTCTCTTCTCTTCTCTTCTCCATGCATTTATTAAATGCTAACTATATACTAGTTAGCTAGGTGGTACTGTGAATAGAGTACCAGACCTGGAATGCAGAAGACTTCAACTTCCTGAGTTCATATCTGGCTGCAGCTTACTTACTAGCTCTGTGACTCTGGCCAAGTCACTTAACACTATTGGCCTCACTTTCTTCATCTATAAAAGGAACTGAAGAAGGAAATGGCAAACCACTCCAGGATCTTTGCCAAGAAAACCCCAAATGGGGTCATGAAGAGGCAGACGTGACTGAAATGACAGCACAACACAAACAAAGTTATATTTTAGCCTCTGGGCACAGAGAGAGGAAGAATTATCCATTTTCTGAAGAGGGAAATACAAGATGCACTAATTCCTTCTTTTCCCAGATCATTGCCCATTTGCAGTGTCTATCGAACCTATACATGTATTTTGGGGTGAGCTCTGTAGTTCATACAACTCCATACAACTGTATATCAGCATCTAAACTCTAAGTAGTCTCCATGCCCTCATTTGGACCGAGTATCCTGGATTGCTTTTTGGGATATTGCCAAGTTCTTTAAATGGCACTACTCTGCTCCCTGAATCAAAAGCCCATCATTTTAAATGCCAATAGTCTTCCCAATGCTGTTGAATGACCAAGTCATGAATCTCAACTAACCAAGCAATGATTTTCATGAGCATATACTCTGTTCCAGGCACTCTGATAGCTCCTGGGATTCAATGATTTAAAAAAGGAGTCAGACCCTGCCTTTAAGGAGCTTACATTCTATCCAGAGAGATGATGCATGCATTAATCAGGAAATATAAAATATATACCGATAAATACTAATAATAAGGATGTCAGTCACAAGACAAAGGAGAGGAACATAGTGGGAGAGAAGGATACAACATTTACCAAAAAGGAGATATGAAGAAAAAGTGGAAACGAAGCAAGCTAACAGCATTTTCCCACATCTACTGTGTGCCAGATACTAACCTAAGTGCAAGGGATACAATGACAAAAGAGAAGAAGCCCCTTTCTTCAAGGACCTCTCAGTAAATGGAAAGTGATCTCAGAAGGGAAGGAATTAGCATATGGGATGGAAGGTGGGAGGGATGAGGAATGGCCTCCTTCAGAAGGTAAGATTCAGGCTGCCCTGAAGAAAGTCAGGTAAGCTGAGGCAGAGGTGGAGAAGGAGAACGATCCAAGCATAGGAGACAATCAATGAAAAGACTTTGATCCACTCCAAAGGGCTGGCCCTATAAGACAATCACAGATCCTCAAGGCATAGACCTTAGAGAATGAAGGGGAAAGCTTTTGAAAGATCTATATGCAGAAGGAGCCCAAATGTAAAATCCAAGGGCTGAGAAGTGTTAGACAGCTTGGCAAAAGCTCATCAAAGATCCATCATGAAGTGAGAACCAGGCTGGACTATTGGGAATTAGAAGACCTGGGTTCTAGATCTTCTCCTATAACTGAAGTACTGTTTGACTTTGGGCAAGTCCCTCAGTTTCTTCCATTGAAGTGAGATAAGATTCTCCAGGTCTCCTCTAACTTTTATCCTATTTTCCTATATTCTAACCTGATTCCTGGGCAGCTAAGTGATATAGAAGGTAGATCACTGGGCCTGAAGTCAGAAAGACTCACCCTCATGAGTTCAAATCTGGTTCCAAACACTGACTAGATGAATGACTCTGAACAAGTCACTTAACCTTGTTTGTCTCAGTTTCCCCATCTGTAAAATGAACTGGAGAAGGAAACGGCAAGCCACTCCACTATCTTGGCCAAGAAATCTCTGGATGGGGCCACAAGTCAGATATGACTGAAATGACTAATGACACAATCTTCTTCCGAGCTCTGATGTCCTATGTTCTAGCTTCCCTTACAGCTTAACATTCTTTGCTCTCTGTTTTAAAACATATTTCGACACTAAAATTCCATACCTTAAGTTCCCTTTTAATTCTGGCATTCAGAATTTTATAACCTTTTCATTTTAAACCCTTCCTTCTGTCTTGGAATCAACACTATTTTTTTTGCTTCCAGGGTAGAAGAATGGTCAAGGCTAGTCAGTAAGGATTAAGTGATTTGTCCAGGATCATACAGCTAGGAAGTATCTGAGACCAAATTTGAAACCAGGTCCTCCTCTTTCTAGACCTGGTTCTTAATCTCTTGAGCCACTTAGCTGTTCCCTTATGACTTATGCTTTGAGAGACTTTAGAGATGGAAGGGAAGCTAGAACGTACAGTGGCAGAAGTAGGAGAGACCTTAGAACAGAGAACGATGTTTTTTATATTCTGTGTTTAACAATAGGGTTGCTTCTTTCTGCTAGCAGAATTGCAGGACTCTTGAGGAAGGGGGAGACGTTTTAGGCTGAAACGGCCTCCAAAGTTGTGACTCCAGCATATGGTAATGAAACTTGTTTTTTAACAGTTGAAAATTCAGATAATGAATTAAGTGTTTTCTCTTATGAAATGTCCCTTCTAATGATAAATATTAGTCCCAAAAGTATGAATTTCATTCCAAGAAACAATCTTAGAGAGTCGTGTCTGGGGAATAGCATAGATGGATTAAGCTGTAGAATCCCTTTTTAGGGTTCCCATGAAGGCATGGCCATCAAATAATGCATTGGCGCTCTTTCTCCTGGACCTCAATGGAATCTGAAGGCCACACCCCAAAATGGCAAAGATATTTTGTTGGCGGTAGAGGGAGGAGGAAAGAAAAGTTTATGTTAATCCATGGGCCTTCCTTTCAAATTAAACCCCCTTGGATGCCTGACTTCCAGAGGCTCAATATTATGGACAGAGTACTGGCCTCATCCCAGTTTAGCCAATCCATTCTTCAGCCAAGACACCTCAGGTCTCTTGTGTGATTTATAAACTCAGAAAAAGTTCAGCTACAATAATGTCTAAGGTCCCTTTCAACTCTAAATCCTAGGATCCTGTGTTTGGGAATCGGAAAGATCTGGTTCCATTCCTAGCCCTGGGCCTCAGTTTTCCCATCTAGCCAATGAGGTTGCCCCTCCTTGCCCTGTTGACCTCTATGTCACTGCACACATACATTTGGAAAGGGCTGGGTAGGGATTCTTTTAGGGAGAGGAAGCAAAAAAAGAATAGGAAAAGCATTAGATTTGGCCTCAAGTCCTGATTTCGGGTTCTTACTCTGAGATTTGACTAGCTGTGTGGCATTGGGCAAGTCTTTTAAACTCTCACTCCTCTTTTTCTCATTTGTAACATAAAATGTTGGTCTACATGAGCTCTAATAGCTTCTCCAACTCTAAATTTTTGATTTATCAAGATGCTTTAATGTCTCTAGGCCTCAGTTTCCCCCTCTAAAATGAAGGGGTTGGCCTAGATGATGTATAAGATCACTCTTAGCTCAGTATCAGTGATCTTATAATCCCATAATAGCCAGAATGCTGGAAATGCAAATTGAGGTTCTGGGTTCAAATTATGCCATTGTCATGGATTCATGAATGGACTTGGGTGAGTGCCTTCACATTTCTGAACCTCAGTTTCTTGGTCTGAAAGATTAGGGGGTTGGGTGGATAAGATCTAAAGTTTTGCCAATTCTAACATCCCATGATCCTATAGTCCCTATTGCACTGTGTAAATCTGTACTAGAGAGTCTGAGTATGACATGGTATAATAGCTGCAGATGCAAGTCCAGGCTGGTGGGGGTGGGGTGGGGGGGGAGAGCTAGGGGAGTGCTTTTTGTTGTTGTTGTATTTTTAATTTTGGACTTAAGCGCCTGCCCTTGTTTTCAGTTCAAAAGGAGCAAAGATGTGAGCTGTGCTTCTATTTAAATAGCAGTTCCTTTCTCCCAATGACCAGGGCAGCCCTGACCTAATCTCCATCCTGTCTCCAGAAAATAAGAGTTAGAGAAAGGAAGCCTATCTCAGTTCTGGAACATTACAAAGATTATCCCATGGATTAAATAAAATTATAGGGTTTATTTCTCAAGCGTGAAAGCTTCTGATTGCTGGAGAGCCAAAGGCAAAGATAGGAGGACCAAGAGGCGTCTCCAGAGCATGGCCTAATGCCTAGCTCTGTGATAAGCAAGGGAGAGGAGGGAAAGAAGGGGAGACCCAGAGATAGGGAAATGGAGAGGGAAGAGGATGGAGGACATATGAGAGGGGAAAGGGAGAAGGAATAGAAGAGACAGACAAACAGAAAGACTGACTGACAGATAGAGAGATAGATGGACAAAGATACAAATAGGAAGGAGTCATCTACAGAGGATGGGAAAGTTAGGGGAGAGAGAGAAAAAGAGGACTGTAAAAGAAAGAGAGACAGACAGACAGACAGACAGACAGACAGAGAGGGAGAGAGAGAGGAGAGACAGAGAGAGAAAGAACTAGGAAGAGAGAGAGGGAAAGAGAAAGAGAGAGAAAGATAGAAAGGGAGAGACAGACAGACAGCTAGACAGACAGTCAGAGAGGGAGAGAGAGAGAGGAGAGACAGAGAGAGAAATAGAAAGAGAGAGAGGGAAAGAGAAAGAGAGAAAGATAGAGAGGGAGAGACAGACAGATAGACAGACAGACAGAGAGGCAGAGGGAGAGGGAGAGAGGAGAGACAGAGAGAGAAATAGAGGGAGAGAGGGAGAGAGGAAAAGAATAAGAAAGAAGGGAATGGAAAAAAAGATGAGGGAAGTGAAGAGAAGAAAGAAAATGATAGGGTTTAAAGAGAAGTACATATAGACATGCAAAGAGAGATGGATAAAGTATTGTTACATGGTTACTTTGAAGAGAGAGAGAGACAGAAAGATGGAGACAGAGACAAAGAATCAGACTAAAAGATGGATCTTGAACAAAAAGACACACATACACGCAGATGGAAAAAAAACAACAGAAGAAAGGACAAGCTAGGACAAAGAAGCAAAAAAAGGAAGAAAAGGAGTGAGGAACAGTAGAGTGAGAGAGAGAGAGAGAGAGAGAGAGAGAGAGAGAGAG
>NW_025371449.1:0-1586 GCF_016433145.1 Gracilinanus agilis | reverse complement strand
AGAGAGAGAGAGAGAGAGAGAGAGAGAGAGAGAGAGAGAGAGAGAGAGAAAGAGAGAGAAAGAGAAATGACAAAAATGAACTGAAAAAGAGAAGCAGACCAGGGAGGAAGGAGAAAGGGCAGAGGCAGCATGAATGAGACAGAGGAGCCCAGGGAGATGTGGAGGCTTTACAATGGGTCTCTTGATATTTTATGAAACAGGTCCTTTTTTTTTAAAGTGCTTCTTGATATTTTTATGTTTATATATTTTAGCTTGGGCTCGGACTCATGGAAAATGCATGAGGAGTAAGTGGTTCCTGTGAATGTTTTATACATGACTGGGGAGCAGAGAGAATTCAGTGGGAGAGAAGCTGGCTTTTTACCTCTTCTGGCCTTCCCCCTTCCCCCTCTCTCTGCTGCCCCAGGGCAAAGGACTCCTGATGTGAGGGGTTTGGGGGGGTAAGATATAACACTGTTCCTCAGTCTCTCCATCCCTCCCTTTCTGATATTTCTCAAGACCAATGACCATATCCATGCCTTGGACTCTTGTGGTTGACCTTGTAAAAGTCACTTTCATTCTCTGAGCCTTTTTCCTTACCTAAAACATAAGAGGACTGAGTGACACATTTTAAGATGGACATTGACAAACTGGGGTATTTTCAGAGAGAAAGGGAGGCCAAGATGATAAAAGACTTTGAAATTTTGTCATTTTTGGATGAATTGGGGAAATAAGGTCATTGAGTCTGGAGAAAAGACTCTCAGTGAAGGTGGAATGGAGCAGGAATACGTGATCTTCTTTGAAGGTATCCAACATGCAAGAGGGATTAGACCTGTTTTGCTTGGCTTTGGAGGACAGAATTAGCTTTAATGGATAAAAATTGCAAAGAGGAAAATTTGGACTTGATGTCAAGAAAAACCTTACAAACTCTAGAGCTTTCCCAAAGAGGAAAGGACTGTTGCCAGGGTTAATGAACTGCCTTTCCTTGGAGATCTTCGGTAAAAATCTCGATGACTGCTTATTTGGGACATTGTCCAGAGATTTTTCAATTCTGGTGCGCTTCTAGGCATATTGTTTGCTCTACAATTGTCCCCAGCCCTGATTTTCCAAATTCTGACTATGATATACTAAGGGCTCTCCTAGCTTTACTGTTGTAGTTTCTGTGAATCTAACAAGAGCAAAGACCTCCCTTCTCAGACTTCATCAGAACTCTGTTTTTCCTTCCCAAATGCAGTTTCCATGGAAAGCAAGCAATGTAATTATCTGTTAGTCTCCTATCAGCTTACTAGATTGTGATCTCTATGAGGTCAGGATTATGACAACTAAACATTATTTCCCTAGTTCCCAATACAATGCTCAGTTCAATAGTAAATGATTAATAGATATTAATGGAAGGAAAGAAGGAAGGAAGGTAGGAAGAGAGGGAGGGAGGGAGAAAAGGAGGGAGGGAGGGAAGAAGGGAAGGGAGGGAAGGAGGGAAGAAGATAAGGAAGAAGGAAGGAAGAGAGGAAGTAGGGGAGGAAGGAAGGAAGGAAGAAAGGAAGGAGGAAAGGGAAGGAAGAAAGGATGAAAAGGAAGGAAAAAAGGAAAGAAGGAAGGAAGGGAGGGAG
>NW_025371448.1:0-6787 GCF_016433145.1 Gracilinanus agilis | reverse complement strand
GGGTAAGAGGAGAAAGAGAGACAGAGGACTATAAAGAGGGGAATAGAGAGATAGGGAGGGAGGGAGAAAGAAAGAGAGTCAAGAGAGAAACAGAGAGAAAGAGGAGGGAGAGCCTGAGAGATGGAGAAAGGAGAGAGATTGGAAGGGAGAAAGAGGGAAAGAGGAGAAAGAGACAGAAACAGAGACAGAGAGGAGAGAGATGGAGAGATGAAGAAGGGAGAGAGATAGGAAAGGAGAGAGAGAGGGAAAGAGGAAAAAGAAACAGAAACAGACAGAGAGGCGGGAGAGATGGAGAAAGGAGAGAGAGAGGAAGGGAGGAAGAGAGAGAAGAGAAAGAAACAGAGAGAAAAGAGAGAGCCTGAGACATGGAAAAGGAAGAGAGATAAAAAGGGAGGAAAAGAGAAGAAAGAAGGAAAGAGAAAGAAAAAGAGAGAGGAGGGAGAGAAAGAGAAGAAGAAAATTCTTTAGCTGTTGAAGGCACCAGAAACAAGTACCTTTTCTTTCTAAGACATAAAATCTCTAGGGTATGATGAAATTACAGATGCCCACATCATGGACCATAAATCATAGTCTCCTACAGCTGGGCTTTATAGATTCTCTATCCCAACCTTCCTCATTTTACAGCAGAGAAGACTGAGGCTAAGGCAGAGATTTGTCCAGGTCAGTCCATCATCTCGCACAACTCAACAATTCTATTTTTTTAAACAATTCTTTTTTTAAAACGGTTTGGGCATCCAGCAGAGTGAAAGGAGCAGAACCAGGAGAACATTATATACAGAGAAGTATACACTGTGGTAAAATTGAATGTAATGAACTTCTCTACTAACAGCAATGCAATGATCCAGAACAATTCTGAGGGACTTATGAGAAAGATGCTATCCACATGCAGAGGAAGAACTGTGGGAGCGGAAACGCAGAAGAAAAACAACTGCTTGATCACATGAGTCGATGGGGATATGACTGGTGATATAAACTCTAAGCAATCACCTTAGTGCAAATATCAATAATATGGAAATAGGTCTTGATCAATGACACATGTAAAACCCAGTGGAATTGTGTGCTGGCTATGGGAGGGGGAGGAAGGAGGGGAGGGAAAGAACATGAATCATGAAGATATTCTAAATGTATTAATTAAATAAAATTTTTCAATTATAAAAAATTCAACTTCCACAAAAGAGAAAAAAAAATAGCTTGGTCATAGTAATATCAAGGAAAATCCCTTTGAAAGACTCAGAACTCAGATCAAAGCAATGATCAGTTGTGACTTCAGAAGATATATCCCACCTCCTATTTCTCTCTTGAGGTGATGAACAATATGTACAGATCCATCGTCGGGTGAAGCCAATCTGTTGATTTATTTCTGTTCAATGTGGTCCTTTGTTACAAGGGAGGGAGGGTCCTCTTGGGTTGGGGGAATCACTGGGAAATTAGATCACATTGGAGGAAAAGCACCAGAAAACCATCTTTGTCATGGTTTGATATACTAACTGCCCCCACCATTTGGGTGCTGACAGTCCTTACTGAAGACAACAGCCTTTAATGAAACAAACCAACCAGGAATATGGAAAGGGGATGGCCGCCATTTTTAGTTTACTGGTACTAAGGGCTGATGGGCACTTTGGGGCATGTTTGGTTTTTAATCTTGGTCCTTGGGTAGAAGGTGCTCCCTGGGCAGCAGTAATGCTCCCCCTAGTACATGGAATAGGAGGGGGAAGGGAAGCAAATGGGCATTTATTAAGCACCTACTCTATGCCAGGTATTATGCTAAGTACTTTTCAAATAGGATCTCGGGGTGCACCTTTGGGGAGGGAGACAAGATTTCAGAAGGGGTGAGGTATCTGTGAATAACTATGGAAGGTACACAGCAAGGAGCCAAGAACACTACAAAAAAGGTTGGGTTGGTGCGAACCAAAGGAGGGGCCATGGATAGGCCCACCACTCAAGTCTTAGCCTACCCAGTTTCTCAAAACCTCTGGTGCTAGCCAGCTTTCATAGCCTACTCAGAGTCTGCCTCCTCCAGGAAGTATTCCCTGACTACCCCCTGCCAACAGATTTTGAACTATAACATTGTGTTCTGTAAGGGCAGGGACCTTAGAGTATTGAGATCAGTCATGCCTGTTTTATAAAATTGTTGTGAGGATCAAATGAGATTGTAGATTAACAGCAAGAATTGCATGAGCATAAGGAATTCTTGTAGTATTATTACTGGTATTCTCAGAAGATAGGGTGGGATGCCCCATTGGAGAAGGTGTTGGCTACAGTAGTAGTATATGAAGATTAGCTACTAAGTGGAAGGGGGGACAAACAAATGTTGAACCCTTAAAGGAAGTTTCAAAGTATAAGCTGGAAGAAATGTGTTAAGAAAGCCCTTATTCTAAAAAAAGATCTGGGGGTTTAAATGGACCACAAGCTTAATCAAATCTGCAATATGGTTGCCAAAACACTTAATGTGATCTTGGGCTACATTAAGAGGCAGCCAGAATGAGTGATAGTCCCTCTATGAGGCAACTAGGTGGTACAGTGAATGACACAAGGAAGCCTGGAATCAGGAAGATTTCAGTTGGAATCTGGCCTCAAACATTTACTAGTTGAGTGACTCTGGGCAAGTCACTTAAGCCCGTTTGTCTCGGTTTCCTCATCTGTCAAATGAGCTAGAGAAGGAAATGGAAAGCCACTCCAGTATCTTTGCCAATAAAACTCCAAACGGGTCACAAAGGGTGACACAACTCAACAACAATAGTCCCTCTAGGCTCTGACCTGTCTGGACACTTGTGCAGAATGTGCTCGGCGCCAAATGTCACATTTTAGGATGATAAGCTGGCCAGTGTCCAAAGTAGACCATCTGGGATGGTGGCAGACCTCAAGTTTATGTCACATGAGAATTAGCTGAAGATGTCTGGACTGACAGGGAGAATACTTAGGAGGGATGTAATTATAATCACTGTCTGCAAACCATTGTTTATGCATTTTTCCAGCCTATTTCTTGACTTGGAACTTTATGCTAGAGTTGGGCTAACCAGGAGCAGGGCACAGTAGGGCAGTAAGGGGCAACGGAAAGCCTCAGGCTTTTAGTTCCAGTCTCTTTCACAGCATACTGGCCATTGTTGCTGAGCTCTCTGTCTGTCTCCCTAAGTCGCCCTGGGCTGGAAAAATGACTCACTGTGATTTTTTGTTGGTTCTGCCATTTAAAATTCTATTTGACTCACTTTTTAAAGTTTTTTAGGGACAAATGTTGAGAGAGGTAGGCAAAAATGCTTACTTTACTCCACCATCTTGGCTCCTTTTCCTTTTCCCCTCCTTTAAAAAGCAAGAGGGATTTTCTGCTTAGACAAAGAGGGATGATCTAGGAGCAAGTAACAGAAGCTGAAAAGAGGCAAATTTAGGTTGGATGTCTGGGAAATTTCCTAACAATTAGTACCATGCAAAAAAAAAAAAAAAAATAGGATGAGCTCTCTCAGAAGGTAGTAAGTTCTCCCTAACTCGGGTTTTTCAGGCAAAGGCTAGATGGCCATGTTGTATACTTAAGAGTGGGGATTTGAGCAGAAAACTCCTGAACCCTTGTTCAACAATAAAATTCTCCATGGATAGATGGAAAAGGGATGAAGGAAAAGAAGGATGGAAGGAGAAATAGAAAGACAGATAGATGAAAGTGGCAGATAGAGAGTGGTAAGGATAGAGAGAAGGAGGTAGATGGCATATAGATAGATAGATAGATAGATAGATAGATAGATAGATAGATAGATAGATAGATAGATAGATAGATGGAGGGAAGGAAGGAAGGAAGGAAGGAAGGAAGGAAGGAAGGAAGGAAGGANATAGATAGATAGATAGATAGATAGATGGAGGGAAGGAAGGAAGGAAGGAAGGAAGGAAGGAAGGAAGGAAGGAAGGAAGGAAGGAAGGAAGGAAGGAAGGAAGGAAGGAACAGAGATTGGGATTCTTGTTATTGTTATTGATAATGATGAAGAAAAAGAATGCCATAGACAAGACAAGAAAACTGAAACACAGGTCCAATGATTTACTGAGAGCCTAACAAAACCTTGTTGGAACCCAGACTCAGTACCCAGAAACTTGGCCCTCTCTGCCAGCTGACTCAGACAGGCTGTGCCAACAAGTCCAACTAAAGGCAGGATCTTTCATTAAATGCATGAACTTCTAGAATAAACAGGTCTCCATCTGGGGCCTCCTTCCCTGCTGTGAGCAGCAGAGCCTCTGGGCATTTCAGCATTTTTTCTCTTCATTCCTTTTCAGAATGAGCTCATATTAATTAATTCCACCACTCTGTGCTGGATAGATGCATGCTTCCTGGCTTTTTGGCCCTAGGCAGAACAATGTGGCCTATCTTCCCCTGGTTGGGTTCCAAGAATAGGGTTCAAAAACTGTCACAGACTTGGGCCAGTAGAGATGAGAAAGTGTCCCTATCAACCTCCTTTGCAGAAATCGAGGATCATGGGAGCAGATTGTTGCATACACTTGTCAGACACATTTCTTTGTTGACCGATGTTATGGATGTGCTTTCTTTCCTTAAAAAAAAAAACACCTAAATCTGTCATTTCATGGTTGTGGGAAGCTTTGGGTAAGGAATTGTCTCCACCAAAGCAGGCTGACAACTTCTCTGCTACTTAGTCTTAAGAACTTGCCCAGGGTCCTTCCTACAAGAGATGTCAGATGTAGGAATTGAACCAGGTCTTCCTGAGAGGCCACTTCTCCATCCACTACCTTTCTGTCTCTGTCTCTATCTCTGTCTCTGTCTCTCTCTGTCTCTCTCTGTCTCTGTCTCTGTCTCTCTCTATCTCTGTCTCTGTCTCCTCTCTCATCTCTCTCTGTCTGTGTGTGTGTGTGTGTCTGTCTGTGTGTGTGTGTGTGTCTGTCTGTGTGTGTGTGTGTCTGTCTGTCTGTCTCTCTCTCTCTCTCTCTCTCTCTGAAGATGACTTAGCATATAAAAGAGGGACAAGTGAAAATAACAAATGCTGGCATTTAAAGTTTGTCAAGCATTGTACATGTTTCCATTTGATCTTCACAACAGCTCTAGGAAACAGGTGCCATTATTTTCTTCATTTTATAGAAGAGGAAAATGAGGAAAACTGAGGCTGACTTACCCAGGATCACACAGCTAGTTAGTCTGAGGTAAGATTTGAACTCAAGTCAGTCTTTACTCTAGAACCAACACTCTTACCTATTGTGCCCCCAGCCATCTCTTTCTCTTTCTTTCTGTCTGTCTTTGTCTCTCTTCCAACTCCTTTCCTTCTGTCTCTCTGCATCTGTCTTTCTCTATCTCTGACTCTCTGTCTCTCCCTACTCCCTTCCTTCTCTCTGTCTCTGTCTCTCCCTCCTCATCCCTTTCCTTCTTTGCCTCTTGCATCTCTCTCTCTCTGTCTCTCTCTCTGTCTCTCTCTCTCTTTCTCTCTCTTTCTCTCTCTCTCTCTCTCTCTCTGACTCTCCCCACTCCCTTCCCTTTCTTTCTCTCTCTCTCTCTCTCTCTCTCCCTCCCTCTCTCTCTCTTTCTCTCTCTCTCTCTGACTCTCCCTACTCCCTTCCCTTTCTCTCTCTCTCTCTCTATCTCTGTCTTTATGCCTCTCTTCTCTGTCTCTCTGTCTCTCTGTCTGACTCCTCTATCTCTCTCCTCTCTGTCTCTGCTTCTATCTCTTTCCCTATGCCTCCCTCTCAAGCTGACCAAGCGAAGGATGAACAACCTCTCTCTCTATCTCTCTGCCTCTCTCTTTCTGTTTGTGTGTATATATATGTATATATATATAATATAAACGTATTATGTATGTGTATATATCCATACATATCAACTATTATATTTTTAAATGATCTAAAATCACCAATAAAAACAAAATATTTAAATTTGAAAAATAAAGGCTCCCCCAGAATTGATGCCACCAAGTAAAACTCCACTCTGCAGCATTCGGGTACGTGACATTTCTTCTCAGAATACTGTAGGTTCCTGGAGAGATTCAAATTGGGAGGAAAGGGTGCAGAGGACCCGGAGAACCTCGAAAAATCTGACTCTCCTCCTTCGTCACTCAGAGCCCTCTTTTCTTAACTCAGCCATCCCTGGCAGATTTCTGGTGTCACAACATTTTTGCCAAGAAAGCAAAGCTCACAGAGAATGGAAAACAGGAGGCTGAGGGTCAGGAGAGGGAAGGAAGAGAAGCTGAGAAAGCCCAGGAGGGCAGGTGGGAGGGAAATAACCCAGGAACAATGAGCTCTTGAGTCTCTCCACAACTCCCTGAATAGCTGGATCACACCTAATCTGATTGTCCTCCCTCCCACAACCTTAGAAGGTTGGAGCTGGAAGGACCTTAAAGATCTAGCTCATTTTTCCTCATTTTATAGAGATGGCTGACACTCAGAGAGAGGAAGGTCACATAGCTAGCAAGTCACAGCTTCCAGCCTAGTACTGTCTCCACTCTCCTAACCTGCCTTCCTCATGCCCTTCTTGTTCCTGCCTTGACTGCCCACAAGGAGCTTCCAGTCCTTATGAATAAATGAATGAATGAAAAAAACATTTATTATGCATCTCTATGTTCTATGAGACTGAGAGGGAAAGAAAGGAAATTAGTCTCCGAAACCTTAAAATAGATCTTCCTTGTTGATTCTCTTCTAACAATGTAATCTTGCCATGAAGTTAGGAAGCCAGAGCTATAACTAACAGTTTAGGTGCCCAGGGAGGGCCCTACAAAATTGTTCTGTCATCACTGTTCTCCAAAGTTAGATTGTGTGTGTGTGTGTGTGAGAGAGAGAGAGAGAGAGAGAGAGAGAGAGAGAGAGAGAGAGAGAG
>NW_025371446.1:2509-6903 GCF_016433145.1 Gracilinanus agilis | reverse complement strand
AAGCCATTCCCCAATTGATAAATGGGCAAGAGACATAAATAGGCAATTTTCAGGTAAAGAAATCAAAAGTATCAATAAGCACATGAGAAAGTGTTCCAAATCTCTAATAATTAGAGAAATGCAAATCAAAACAACTCTGAGGTATCACCTCACACCTAGCAGATTGGCTAAAATGAAAGAAGGGGAGAGTAATGAATGTTGGAGGGGATGTGGCAAAATTGGGACATTAATGCATTGCTGGTGGAGCTGTGAACTGATCCAGCCATTCTGGCTGGCAATTTGGAATCATGCTCAAAGGGCTATAAAAGAATGCCTGCCCTTTGATCCAGCCATACCATTGCTGGGTTTGTACCCCAAAGAGATCATAGATAAACAGACTTGTACGAAAATATTCATAGCTGCGCTTTTTGTGGTGGCAACAAATTGGAAAAGGAGGGTATGTCCTTCAATTGGGGAATGGCTGAACAAACTGTGGTATATGCGGGTGATGGAATACTATTGTGCTAAAAGGAATAATAAACTGGAGAAGTTCCAGGCGAACTGGAGAGACCTCCGGGAACTGATGCAGAGCGAAAGGAGCAGAGCCAGAAGAACCCTATACACAGAGACTGACATACTGTGGTAAAATTGAATGTAATGGGCTTCTGTACCAGCAGCAAATACAATGACCCAGGTCAATTCTGAGGGATTTATGGTAAAGAAAGCTACCCACATTCAGAGGAAGGACTGCAGGAGAGGAAACATATAAGAAAAACAACTGCTTGAACGCATGGGTCGGAGTGGACATGATTGAGGGTGTGGACTCGAAACTACCACACCAATGCAACTACCAACACTTTGGAAATTGGTCTTGATCAAGGACACATGACAAAACTAGTGGAAATGCGCATCGGCCATGGGTGGGGAGGGGTACGGGGGGGGGGGGTTGAAGGGGAAGGGGGGGCATGAATCATGTCACCATGTTAAAAATGAATATAAATAAATGTTAAAAATAAAATAAAATAAAATAAAAATAAAATTGCCTCTCCTTAGATGTTGTTCTCAGGATCACTTGCCTTCAGGTCTCTGTTATATCACACCTACTCTCCAGAATCCATCCTACACCATACGCAAAAAGCCATCCTTAAACTTTGTCTGAAGATCCCAAGCAAGGGGGAATATGTAAATTGCCACAAATTTCCATGTCCCTTTTGGTGAGTTCCAGGAGTTAGGAAGGTTTTCTGAAATTTGCCTCTTTGTTTATGGTGGAGTTTATGGTGGAGAAATACACTCGCCTTAGTCATGACTACATGTTGTGAGACTTTACCAATGTAGTCTTATTTACAAAACCAGATAAATACTCTAATGGCCCTTACAAACTAGAGACTGAGTCATGTACTTCACTATACAGCAAAGATTTAGTAAAAATATCACAATTGCACATAAAAATAAATACAGGAATTATAAAAGTATCATAAACCAGACACGAACCTAAGTCCTATTCTCCCAATTATGGGGGAGATTGGACATACACTAGGAAACAGCTGCCAAGGATATAGGTGTGAAAATAAAGTCTTAGAGATAACCCACTATTCAAAAAGTGTAATAAATATTCACTCCCTCTTCTTGTCCTGAGCACTGAGCATATAAATCCCTTTATATTGATGTAGCTTCTGTGATGAGCAGATGGTGCCATGCTATCTTAGTAGATCCAGGCTGTGATTATATTTCTCTAGCTCCAATGCCTCAGCCAAACAGGTTGATCTGCTCTACCACTTGTCTGATTCTCTGTTGTGAAGCTGTCCCTCTGCTCTCTTGTATATACTCCTCAAAAGCAACTGTACTAACCATCACTTCCAGTTTCAAACTAAGAGAATATATTTCTGAAATCTGTCATTTCCCTATTTCTTTTCTCTTTCTGAGTAAAGACATTGGACACTACCTAGTGTTATAGGAAAATATAGATTAAAGATTTTAGTTAGCAGTGAGCAGGGCTGGCAAGCTGGTAAGAGAACTTAGAATCTTGTCACAGGGGACTTTCACACAGTGACTCTGGACTGGCGGTTGGCTTTGGGAGCAGTTGTCAGGGTAAGCCTATGTGTATTTTGGGATCTCAGTACTCTGAGTTGTTTCTGGACTTGGATATCAGATCTTCAATCAAAACTAGTGAAGTTGTAAGTTGAGAAGATTTATCTGTGGTGGTGGACCACAGATAACCCTATCTCCCTCACTTCCCACTTGGATTTTACTTTGCTGTGTATCCTGTGTTTCCTGGGACCAGCTGTTACATCTTGAGACAAGCCAAGGACATCTTTGGGAGATACCCTTACCCCTGACAAGCCAGACCTTGTCATAGGCAGTCTATTTATAGTTTTAGTATTTAGTGTAGTCTTAACCATCCCTCTATTCCCTGGCAGTTCTCATTAGATCTAAGTATTAGTTTTTCTTACTTCCCTTCACTCTCCATGCTGGTTTGTTATTAAACCCATTTTATACAGACCTTCCTTGTTTCTCCTCCTTTCCCAGACAAACTTGGCACCTAACTGACAACCAGAACCCACTGAGATAAACCCAGCTGATTCTCCTGGTGGTTACCTCTTTCCTCCGTTTCCCCATTCTTCTCCTTACCAAACCACCCTGGAGTTATTCACCCACAGGTTTGGTTATTCTGTTAATTAACCCGCAAGATATTTATTATTATCTTTAACAGTTTACCTTAACACTAGAAGTGACCCTTCTTTAACTAAGGAGTAGTAATCAACTTTTGACCTTCTGTCAATGACCAGGTAAACTTATATTCATACCTTAGAGAACAGTTCTAGTGTCTGTAACATTCTAGTACATACACTTTGTCACATTCAAAATGAGTAACTGCTCTCCCATAATTTTGAGTCTCTTTCTCAAAACCTACCCTTAGTGAACTATCAAAGCAGACTTAACTTGGCAAGAAACTACTTCATATGAGAGGGTAGTACCTTAAAAGGACAAGACCTTACACAGATATCAACTCAACCATTTCGGTGTACATCTTATTCCCATAGCTCTCCAACACCACATGAGATAGAATGTTATTTCTTTAAAGACAAGGGCTCTGGTCATTTTTATCTCAGAGCTCACAGTGCCTTGCACATAGTAGGTAACTAATAACTGCTGGATAAAATAATTGTGTTGGCTTATCCATATCTATTTTAAGATTCACCATTTTGAGCCTAGGTTTTATTGAGGATGAAAATCTCCTTTCCCTAAGATTCTCAATTACTTTCTTCCAGCTCAGACAAGCTTTGCTTTTGATGTGTGAGAACAGCTTTCTTTTGTTTCTATGTTTATCCTTGACTAGGGGGAAGAGGGCAGAGTCTCTGAAAGGAAATGTCTATGAAGATATACAGGAGAGACCAGCCTTCTCTCAGAAATGACAAAAGCTGAAGACTCAGTTTGATTCTCTTTTATTTTTAATTTTCAATTTTTAATTTTATTTTTTTGTTTTTTTAAACATTTATTAATATTCATTTTTAACATGGTTACATGATTCATGCTCCTACTTTCCCCTTCACCCCCTGCAACCCCCCATGCCAATGCACATTTCCACTGGTTTTATCATGTGTCATTGATTAAGATCTATTTCCAAATTGTTGATAGTTGCATTGGTGTGGTAGTTTCGAGTCTACATCCCCAATCATGTCCACCCCAACCCATGTGTTCAAGCAATTGTTTTTCTTCTGTGTTTCCTCTCCTGCAGTCCTTCCTCTGAATGTGGGTAGCGTTCTTTTCGATTAATCCCTCAGAGCTGTCCTGTGTCATTGCATTGCTGCTGGTATAGAAGTCCATTGCATTTGATTTTAAAGTAGTATATCAGTCTCTGTGTACAATGTTCTTCTGGCTCTGCTCCTTTCACTCTGCATCAATTCCTGGAGGTCTTTCCAGTTCACCTGGAACTTCTCCAGTTTATTATTCCTTTGAGCGCAATAGTATTCCATCACCAACATATACCACAATTTGTTCAGTCATTCCCTAATTGAAGGACATACTCTTCTTTTCCAGTTTTTTGCCACCACAAAAAGCGCAACTATAAATATTTTCGTACAAGTCTGTTTATTTATGATCTCTTTGGGGTACAAACCCAACAATGGTATGGCTGGATCAAAGGGTTAGTTCCAAATTGCCAGCCAGAATGGTTGGATCAGTTCACAACTCCACCAGCAATACATTAATGTCCCAATTTTGCCACATCCCCTCCAGCATTCATTACTCTCCCCTTCTTTCATTTTAGCCAATCTGCTAGGTGTGAGGTGATACCTCAGAGTTGTTTTGATTTGCATTTCTCTAATTATTAGAGATTTAGAACACTTTCTCATGTGCTTATTGATACTTTTGATTTCTTTACCTGAAAATTGCCTATTCATGTCTCTTGCCCATTT
>NW_025371446.1:0-2411 GCF_016433145.1 Gracilinanus agilis | reverse complement strand
ATTAGAACCCTGTCAGAGTTTTTCGTTATAAAGATTTTTTCCCAATTTGTTGTTTCCCTTCTGATTTTGACTACATTGTTTTTGTTTGTACAAAAGCTTTTTAGTTTAATATAATCAAAACCATTTAATTTACATTTTGTAATTTTCTCTAACTCTTGCTTGGTTTTAAAGTCTTTCCTTTCCCAGAGATCTGACAAGTATACTATTCTGTGTTCACTTAACTTGTTTATAGTTTCCCTCTTTATATTCAGGTCATTCACCCATTCTGAATTTATCTTGGTGTAGGGTGTGAGATGTTGATCTAAACCTAATCTCTCCCCAATTGTTTTCCAAATTTCCCAACAGTTTTTGTCAAATAGTGGATTTTTGTAAATAGAATGAACTCGATCCCATTAATAGTCAAAAATCTACTCAACCCAGGCGTGCTAATGATGTCACTCCCACCTCCCTTAGTGGGGAGGGGAGATGAGTTACCCACACGTGACAATAAGTAACAAATCAAGAATAAGGGACTGCCCTTTGGGCAGTCCAAATCAATGTAGAAACTGCCATTTGTCCATTTGAATTAGAGGTGGACCACAGGAAGTGATGAAAGACACGTTCTCTTTAAGTAAGTTAGTGAACTTCCTGTGGGGGGAGTTGTCGTCTGGAACTGGAGGAAGAAGCATCTCCTGAGACCACAGACAGCTTACACTCTGTATTGTCAAGTGGGTAAGTTAGGCTGGCTTCCTTGGCCTAGCTGGGCCAATTCTAAACTCTGTCTATCTGGCTGTTGGGCCTTGTGGCTTACAGCTTCATTTATTTAGCCTTCTAACCTCCCTTTTTCTCTTTATTCCTACCTTTACCTAGCTGATTGTAAATAAACTCCTCAACCCGATGCTGACTTGGGTCTGATTTAATTACGGAATCAACCTGAATTGTTGATTCCTGGCGGCCACATATTTTTAATATATAGCTATAATAACTAAATTTTAATTCTTACAGATTAATGTCCCAAAAGTTGGGTTCTTTGGGTTTATCATACACTGTCTTGCTGACGTCATTAACCCCAAGTCTATTCCACTGATCCTCCCTTCTATCTCTTAGCCAGTACCATATTGTTTTGATGACTGCTGCTTTATAGTATAGTTTAATATCTGGTACTGCTAGGCCCCCTTCCTTCACATTTTTTTTCATTATTTCCCTTGATATTCTTGATCTTTTGTTATTCCAAATGAAATTTGTTATAGTTTTTTTCTAATTCAGTAAAGAAGTTTTTTGGTAGTTTGATAGGCATGGCACTAAATAGGTAAATTAATTTGGTAGACTGGTCATTTTTATTATGTTAGCTCGTCCTACCCATGAGCAATCAATGGCTTTCTAATTGTTGAGATCCAGTTTTATTTGTTTGGAAAGTGTTTTGTAATTGTTTTCATATAATTGCTGTGTTTGTTTTGGTAGATAGATTCCCAAGTATTTTATATTGTCTAGGGTGATTTTAAATGGTGTTTCTCTTTCTACCTCTTGCTGCTGTGATGTGTTGGAAATGTATAGAAATGCTGATGATTTATGTGCATTTATTTTGTATCCTGCAACTTTGCTAAAGTTGTTGATTATTTCTACCAGCTTCTTAGTTGATTCTCTAGGATTTTTTAAGTAGACCATCATATCATCTGCAAAGAGTGATAGCTTAGTCTCCTCATTGCCTATTTTGATACCTTCAATTTCTTTTTCTTCTCTAATTGTTACTGCTAGTGTTTCTAGTACTATGTTGAATAATAGAGGAGATAATGGACATCCTTGTTTTACTCCTGATCTTATTGGGAAGGCTTCTAATTTATCCCCATTGCATATGATGTTTGTTGATGGTTTTAGGTATAAACTGTTTGTTAATTTTAGGAAGGGTCCTTCTATTCCTATACTTTTCAGTGTTTTCAATAGGAATGGATGCTGTATTTTGTCAAAGGCTTTTCCAGCATCTATTGAAATGATCATGTGATTTTTATTTGTTAGCTTATTGATATGGTCAATTATGTGGATGGTTTTCCTAATGTTGAACCATCCTTACATTCCTGGTATAAATCCCACCTGATCATGGAGGATGATCTTCTTAATTACTTGCTGGAGTCTCTTTGCTAGTATTCTATTTAAGATTTTTGCATCTATGTTCATTAGGGAGATTGGTCTGTAGTTTTCTTTCTCTGTTTTTGATCTCCCTGGCTTTTGAATCAGTACCATATTTGTGTCATAAAAGGAATTTGGTAGGACTCCTTCTTTGTTTATCATATCAAATAATTTGTATAGTATTGGGATCAGTTGTTCTTTGAATGTCTGATAGAATTCACTTGTGAATCCATCAGGCCCTGGCAATTTTTTCTTAGGGAATTCTTTGATGGCTTGTTCAATTTCTTTTTCTGATATGGGATTATTTA
>NW_025371445.1:0-1230 GCF_016433145.1 Gracilinanus agilis | reverse complement strand
TAACTAGATCTATGATTCTATAGGTAGCATCTCATATGCTTTCTAATTCTGATATTCTTTAATTCTGAGATTCCTGCTGTTATCAATATTCATATTTAAATTTATTTGAAAAGATTAAATTTCAGCTTTCAGACTAGAAATCCCTAGGAATATTTGACATGAATTTTTAGCATAATCATTTTCAAATGCTGTCCCAGGACTTTTGGTCTTATTTTGCATTGTGTTTTAGGGGTTTATTAATAGTGTATGAACAAATACTTCCAAAGTAAAATTAGCCTCCTGATTAAACAAAGGACACAGCATTCTCCAAAACAAAAATCTCACTGGCCAATTTTACCACCCCTTGGGTAATTTCCATTACCACTACATATTGGGTTTTCAACCACCAAAAATCATTTTTTCACATGATAATCTATCTCTACATTTGTGCAATATCATTTCTTTGATCATGTTGCACACAAAACAACATAGTCAACCATTTGCAGTTCATGTTACTACTATCACTGGGATAGGCACAAGACCTTGCAAGTTAATGGTTATAGGAAATTTCCAAGGAAGAATTCCACTCTCTTCCAATGCAGGCAAGCATTCCATCTGCATCTTAAAATCTTAGAGAGCTGCCTAGAGTACTGGGAGGTTAAAGGATTTGCCCCCAGTCATATAGTCAATATGTGTCAGAGACAGGACTTGAATGCAAGATTTTTTTCAATTGTTCAAAATGAGAGGAGGGAGGGTAGGGAAGTAGGAGGAAGAGAAATTTAGTTTTAAACAAGACCCTGTCATTATAATAATAAATTATATTTAGTATGCAGATAAGTATATGATACTAACTTATAAACACTTCAAAAATAATATAAATTTTTAAAAATCAATAGACAAAAGTTAGGTTACAGTAACCTAAAGTAGCTCATTCCTTCACTTAATCTTTCCTGGATGTCTTTATTTGATTGATTTTTATTCAGGGAGTTTATTTTATTTGCCGTTCCAAATTCCCTCCCTCCCTCTAGTAGGTCCCCTACCTATTTAGGAAGGCAAGAAATACAATACTCATTATACATATGAAGTCATAAAAACTTATTTCCACATAGCCATATGGAAGGAAAGAAGGAAGGAAGGAAAGAAGGAAGGAAGGAAAGAAGGAAAGAAAGAAAGAAAGAAAAAGAAAGAAAGCAAGAAAGCAAGAAAGAAAGAAAGAAAGAAAGAAAGAAAGAAAGAAAGAAAGAAAGAAAG
>NW_025371444.1:0-5765 GCF_016433145.1 Gracilinanus agilis | reverse complement strand
TGAGGCACCAACATCATCTTAACCAACATCCTTTCTCATAACCAGATGGACACTGAGTCCCAGAACCCTGGGAACAGGAATGGGTGCAGCCCCATGGAAGTAGCCATCATCTTGGCATCTGCCAAGGTCTAGGTCGGTTCCTCCACCTCGGGGGCCAACTGGTTCACAATGAAGCAGCTGCCATTGGCTTCCTGCTGCCAGTCCCAGCTCTGACAGGTGGAGAGCAGGACAGGCTCTCCTGTATCTCCTTGAGGAGGCACAGCTAAGTCTAGAACATGATGTGAGGATGGTATATTTAGGTAGTTTTTAAAAACTTACCAATTGCATGTAATATATTTCCTCATAAGTTTTCCCAAGTTTCATGACTGAACTCATCTCCCTTTCTGCCTTCCTTTCTCTCTCCCAGAGATGGCAACTGATTTGATCTGGGTTATACATGTATTATCATGGAAAACATATTTCTGTATTGTTCATTTTGGTAAGAGAATAATCATAGAAACCATCACCCCAAAACAGGAACCCAAACTAGTGAAAATGGTGTCCTTTCATCTGCATTCTGACTCTGAGAGTTCTTTCTGTTTGGGTGGATCACATTCTTTGTCATAAATCCCCCAGTATTGTCCCGGATTGTCCTCTGAGGATAAGAGCGCTTCTCTGGCTCTGTCTCTTGGTCTCTCCGTGTCTCTCTGTCTCAGTCTCTGTCTCTGTCTCTGTCTCTGTCTCTGTCTCTGTCTCTGTCTCTGTCTCTGTCNTCTCTGTCTCTGTCTCTGTCTCTGTCTCTGTCTCTGTCTCTGTCTCTCTCTCTCTCTCTCTCTCTCTCTGTCTCTCTGTCTCTCTCTCTCTCTGTCTCTCTCTCTCTCTCTCTCTCTCTCTCTCTCTCTCTTTCTCTCTCTGTCTCTCTTTCAGTCCAGGAGATTCCATGATGTTCCCTAGCTTGGTCTTCTGTGACACAAATGGACATCAAACCCTGCTCCTCTGACCCCAGTCCCCGTATTTCTCTCTATCCCAGGCTGGCTCTAAGGCAATGATGAGAGAGAATGTGGCACCTCAGTCAGGACCAAAGGGATTTCTGCTTCCAGTCTAGACTATGGGCTCTCAGAGGCTTATTGAGGCTGGGTCAGAAAAGATGAGATCCTCCTGGAAATTGAAAATAGGAACAGATGTAGCCAGGTTGCCAGAGGACTAATAAAAGCAGAGCAGAGAGTGCAAGTCTTGGAGTCAAGGAGCCCTGAGTTCAAATATGACACCAGACAGTCACTCCTAGTGTGATCCTGGGCAAACCTCTTCAACTTTGCCTGCCTCAGTTTCCTCATCTGTGAAATGGGGATCATTATAGCTCCTGCCTCCCAGGTAATTGTTGGGAGGACAATATTTGGAAATAGCTTTGCAAGCATTTAGGCCACGTGTGTATGTTTATACATGTACGCATTCAGGCACACACAAGTACATGTACATACATCTGCCTACAGATACACACAGACACACAGGATAGATATGCCATATTCCTATAGGTTGTTACATGTAATATAGAGACACACACAAATGCCTGTTCATATTAAAATGGCTCAGTGGATAGAGTCAGGCCTGGAGTCAGGCCTGGAGTCAGTTCAAATCTATCCTCAGATACTTCCTAGATGCGTGGACTTGGGCAGGTCACTTAGCTACAGCTGCCTGGCTCTTCCTCCTCTTCTGCCTTGGATCAGATACACGTTTCTGTGCTGAGAGAGAAGATGAGAGTATTTAAAAATCAGAATAATCTGCCTGGACAGTATCCCTAAGTGATGCTAGAACCAGCCACCAACCACAGCCCATCCCTAGAGGGTGAGTCTTCCATTCTGGATGATGCCCAAGCCATGGGCTGGCCCCAGAGGCTGCTCTCAGGCCTGGGGGATGGAGGGAGCTTGTCCCTGGCCCCTGAGCAGACCCAGATATTCAGGGATTTGCTGACTGTTGTCAGCTCTGCTCTGCTGTGTGCTTGCTGCTGTTCAGCCATTTCAGGTGACTCTGACTCTTTGTGTCCCCATTTGGGGCTTTCTTGGCAGAGACACTAGACTGGCTTGTCATTTCCTTCTCCAGCTCATTGGACAGATGAGGAAAGGGAGGCCAATAGGATTAAGTGACTTACCCAGGACCACCCAGACATAAAGTGTCTGATGTCAGATTTGAATTTATGGACATGAGACTTTCTGACTCTGGGGCTGCCTCTCCATCCACTGGGCCACCTCGCTGCCCCTCCATATCTCTGATACCCCTCACCCCTCTTCTCTCCTCTGACACTGCCTCCCCTCTAGTGCAGGTCCTGCTGCTGGGTCTGTCTGCCCTGAGCCTCTCCTCACTCCCAGCCAGCCTCCATTCAGCTCCCAAAGGAATCTCCCCAATGCCCAGCTCTGACTTTGTCATCTCCTTCTCCATTTCTCAAGAACTCTGGAGCTCTTTTAAATCTTGTTGTCTTCACTGGAATTTAACCCTGACGAGGAAGGATGTCGTCCAATTAGGAATACACAGGAGTCTGAAGACCCACCAAGCCTTTGGGTGATTCTTGGACAGTCAGAATAAAACCAAGTTCCAGAGACTCAGCGATCTTCAAGTTGACTTTTTCACGCCTCTCTCAGGGTTGGTCACTCCTTAGCAGTGCCGCCTTCTGTCGTATGGAGAGATGCCAGCTTGGAGAACTCTGAAGGCCAGCTTGTACTAAGAGAAGGTCGGATCCATGAAACCCTTTGCTTGTCCTGTAGAAGACTGAGGAACAAGCAGACCCACCATCTCCTCCATAAACTGGAATGCCTTGCTTCGAATTAGGTTGCCTGTCCATGAGAAATTCAAATACCACCCAAACACGGCTAAGTTGCAAGTGTGGACTGACAGTGGCTCAATGCCTTTTATTCTGGCTCTGCCAAGTCAGCTGGTTTTAGTCAGAGATGTGGAGGAGCCCAGGCAGCCTAGACGAATTCAAAACTCACTCCTGATCAGGAAAGCCAGCACTGGATGAGTCCCCATAGAGAGTCCATTGAAGGGAGGGTCATCCTTAGTTCAGCTCCTACTTACACAGATGGGTTTTTTACCTCAAGTAAGGGTTCCATCTTCCCTTCGGGATCTAGGCATAACCCTGCTGTTAGAGGCACCTTTTTCAGCTTCTTCTAGCTCAAATTCATATTCTGCTCTGTTTTTCCTGTTGCTGTGTGGCCTTCATTTTTGTCTTCAAGGCCAATGTGGTCTTGACTTGTGCATGACTTGGATTTAAATGAGTTAGATTTGTACAAAGTCATCAGCTTCATTTTTTCTAAATCCACGGGCTAAAGAAAAGTCAAAAGGACGCGTGATGGCCAGGGATACAGCGGGTGACCTCGGCTTCTTTCATGTCTGCGCTTTGGACAGCATTTGCTTCACCCACCTTCATGGCCAGTGAAACAGATTGTTCTCATCCATCCATTCCAGAGGAAAATTCTTCATATACTTGGGGAAGACCACCTCCAACTCGATAATGGCTGTGTGGGCCATCCATGGCCTGTTTGCCAGATGGGTTTCCTGGGGTGGAGGGAGGGTCGCTGCATAAGCTACAGCTTCTTGGAGCCTCAGGTGAGTTTTGGGTGAAAAACAGACCCCAAAGGTGGATGAGTGGCCCTGAGAAGGAAACCCTCTCCCACCAGAGGGGCTAGTCTTCCATGAACATCCCATACACACCTATGCAAAGTTTCCTGTCCACCTTAAGAGACAAACAGAGACTGAGAACTGGGAGTGGCTGAGAGCACTTCATTCATGATCTCATTCAATTTCCATCCATTAGAATTGCCTTTTTCTGTTCAGAGAGGACACACTAATGTGGTTGTCAGGAATATGGGGGTCACTTAAGATGAAGCCATACTCCATGCCTTGCTTTTTGGTTCCTGAGAGTTACAACTGACCATTAATTTATTGACTACAACTAGCCTAATTAATAAATTGATTTTTATATTTGAAACGATGACTTCTAGAATTTTATTCACCATCTTTTTGGGTGGAAATGGTGGGATTGAAGGAGAAGAAACAATACAGCCTGAACCTCCTGGAGAACCCCCTTTCTCTTTCTCAAGTGCTCTGCCAATGAAGAGGGGCTCCTTCTGGAGGACTGCAGGATGTCCCACAGACATTTTCAAGTCCACCTGTGTAAAAATGTCCTCATTATCTTTCTCACAAATGCTTCCACACTTTCCATCTTCCCTTTTGTTGCTGAGAGCGTCTTCATTCTCCCAAGTAGCCAGGTTTATGACTCAGGGATCATCTCCATTTCTGCCCTCGTCCTTAACCTCCTAAATCCAATACTTTGTCACATCCTGTCATTTTTACCTTTGCACCATCAATAGTATATGCCCCATCCCCAAGGGGACAATCAGGTGGCTCAGTGAATTGAGAGCCCAGACCCAGAGGTTTCAAACTTTACTTCAGACACTCACTACATATATAACCCAGAGCAAGGCATTTAACCCCCATTGCCTAGACCTTACTTCTCTTCTGCTTTAGAATCAATACACAGAACCGATTCTTTTTTTTTGTAAAGATCTTTTATTTGATCAATTACACAAAATGACAAATTTCCACATAAGTTTTCCAAAGGTGTATGTTCCAAATAGTTTCCTTCCCTCCCCTCTCCCAGAGCTGGAAAGCAATTCAATCTGGGTTATACATGTGTCATCATGAAATACATATTTCCATGTTGTTCATTGTTGTAAGAGAATAATCACATAAAGCCAACACCCCAAAACAAAACCCCAAATAAACTTCAGTGAAAAATCACAGACTTTGATCTGCATTCTGACTCCAACAGTTCTTTCTCTGGAGGAGGATAGGATTCGCTGTCATAGGTCCATCAGAAGTGTCCTGGATCATTGTATTGCTGAGAGTAGTTAAGTCTTTCACAGTTTATCATTCCACAATATTGTGATTAATATGAATAAAAAAAGGAAAAGGAAAGAAATCACTAGCATAAAAAGTCTGAGTGCATACACCACTAATGAAAATGAAATTAAAGTTGCCCAATTCTGCCAATAAATTTAATAATTAAATTGAAGCAATTGAATTTGCACAAAGAGATGAATTACCCAAAATAAGAGAAGAAGAAATAAAACCTCTAAATATACTTATTTTAGAGAAAAAACCTAAACAGGCCATAAATAAACTTCCTAGATAAAAAAGTAACACAACAAGATGGATTGATGAGTGAATTCTCCCAAACGTTTAAAATAAAATGCATTCCAATATTAAATTAATTCTTTTGGATAATTAATAAAGAGGTCCTCCCTAACTCCCTGAATGTGACAAACCGGGAGCTGATACTGAATCCAGGAAGATGAAAAAAAGAGAGTTATTGATCAATTTCACTAATGAATATTAATGCTAAAAACTTTTACATGGGAGGCTACAGCAATAGATCACAACCATTATACATTCTGATCCAGTGCGATTTATACCAGGAATGGAGAGATGGTTCAATATTAGGAAAACTATCCACACAATTGATTCTACCAATATCAGAAACAAGAGAAATCATGATTATCTCAGAGGCAGAAAAAGATTCTGACAATACACAATACTCATTCCTCTTAGTAAGCTTTTGGGGGGGGAGATAGAGTTCTCCTTAATCAGGAATTGTGTAATCATAAAAGAGGAGAAAAAGATAACAATGAAAAAATAGCAACAAGAACAAAAGATCTCTCCAATCCAAGGAATGACCCATGTTGTAGCGAGAAGAGGAAGACTGACAAAGGAAAGGAGGGCCATCCTGGATGATA